>NW_013913229.1:0-229 GCF_000517525.1 Limulus polyphemus | reverse complement strand
TAACCCGCATTCCACCATGTAACATACTTTATACCAGTAGTAACCCACATTCCGCCATGTAACATACTTTATACCAGTACTAACCCACATTCCACCATGTAACATACTTTATACCAGTATCAACTCACATTCCACCATGTAACATACTTTATACCAGTATCACCCCACATTCCACAATGTAACATACTTTATACCAGTACTAACCCACATTCCACCATGTAACATACTT
>NW_013913228.1:0-269 GCF_000517525.1 Limulus polyphemus | reverse complement strand
CGTTTAGAGGATGAGTATTGTGGTGTGTTAGACACGTTTATAGGATTAGTATTGTTGTGTGTTAGACACATTTAGAATATAAGTGTTGTGGTGTTAGCCACATTTAGAGGATGAGCATTGTGGTACGTTAGACACGTTTAGAGGATGAGTATTGTGGTGTGTTAGACACGTTTAGAGGATGAGTATTGTGGTGTGTTAGACACGTTTAGAGGATGAGTATTGTGGTGTGTTAGGCACGTTTAGTGGATGAGTATTGTTGTGTGTTAGAT
>NW_013913227.1:0-353 GCF_000517525.1 Limulus polyphemus | reverse complement strand
GTTATGTTTGACCAACTACAGTGTAATGTTGTGTTGTTATGTTTGACCAACTACAGTGTAATGTTGTGTTGTTATGTTTGATAAACTACAGTGTAATGTTGTGTTGTTATGTTTGATAAACTACAGTGTAATGTTGTGTTGTTATGTTTGACCAACTACAGTGTAATGTTGTGTTGTTATGTTTGATAAACTACAGTGTAACGTTGTGTTGTTATGTTTGACCAACTACAGTGTAATGTTGTGTTGTTATGTTTGACCAACTACAGTGTAATGTTGTGTTGTTATGTTTGATAAACTACAGTGTAATGTTGTGTTGTTATGTTTGGTAAACTACAGTGTAATGTTGTGTTGTT
>NW_013913226.1:0-229 GCF_000517525.1 Limulus polyphemus | reverse complement strand
ATTCCTTGTGTCTTGAATCATTGTCCAATATGAACAGACCTTATAACTCGGATTTCCTGTATTCCTTGTGTCTTGAATCATTGTCCAATACGAACATATTATTTAACTCAGATTTCCTTTATGCCTTGTGTCTTGAATCATTATCCAATACTAACAGATCTTAAAACTTTAATTTCCTTTATTCCTTGTGTCTTGAATCATTGTCCAATACGAACAGATCTTATAACTT
>NW_013913225.1:0-264 GCF_000517525.1 Limulus polyphemus | reverse complement strand
GTACGCTCTAAAATAAAATAATTAGCACTCATTTCATAATTAGCACTCATTTCAAACAACAATGTACAGGATCCATTGGGTTATATACGATAATAAAATCTAGATTATTATTTTTTCTTATATATTTATTTATTCTTCCGAGATATTCTAAATATTTGTGACCTATACAATGAAAGAATAATACCGAAAAGAAAAGAATAAGCGACTTTTTGAGGAGTTATTGAAGATAAAATAAAACAATGTACGATAAATTTGAAACTAGTC
>NW_013913224.1:0-229 GCF_000517525.1 Limulus polyphemus | reverse complement strand
ATTGACAGTACACAATATCGTTAACTCTTGTGTCTTCTTATTGACAGTACACAGTATCGTTAAATCTTGCGTCTTCTTATTGACAGTACACAATATTGTTAAATCTTGTGTCTTCTTATTGAAAGTACACAGTATCGTTAAATCTTGTGTCTTCTTATTGACAGTAAACAGTATCGTTAAATCTTGTGACTACTTATTGACAGTACACAATATCGTTAACTCTTGTGTC
>NW_013913223.1:0-231 GCF_000517525.1 Limulus polyphemus | reverse complement strand
CATATCGCTGAGCCACTGGAGGAGAAGCCGTTTGTATTTCTATTTCTTTCTCTTAAGCGTTAATAAACGTATTTCTTTTTCTTACGCAAATATGTACATGATAATTCAAATCTTGCCTTTTTTAGATACATTATATTTCATGTTTTAAATGTCATTCAAAAAAAAATAAACATTGGTATTGGGTATTGGGATTGTTAGCACGATCTGCTACTATTATTTGTTCCCAGCGTG
>NW_013913222.1:0-429 GCF_000517525.1 Limulus polyphemus | reverse complement strand
AACATGGATAACATACACTAACACGTTGGTCGCACCATACTTTACCAGTACATGGGTAATATACACTAACACGTTGGTTGTACCATACTTTACCAGTACATGGATAACATACACTAACACGGTGGTTGTACCATACTTTAACAGTACATGGGATAACATACACTAACACGGTGGTTGTACCATACTTTACCAGTACAAGTACAACTAACGTGTTAGTGTATGTTATCCATGTACTGGTAAAGTATGGTACAACCATTGTGTAAATATATGTTACCCATGTCTTGTTAAAGTATGGTACCACCACCGTGTTAGTGTATGTTATCTATGTACTGTTAAAGTATGGTACAACCAACGTGTTAGTGTATGTTATCCATGTACTGGTAAAGTATGGTACAACCATTGTGTAAATATATGTTACCCATGTCTTCA
>NW_013913221.1:0-992 GCF_000517525.1 Limulus polyphemus | reverse complement strand
AGTTCTTGTGTGGTGAACATTGTCTCTACACTTTCAATTGTTTACCATAGTGGCCAGTATCCAGTATCTCATCTTTCAATCCTTTGTGTGGTGTAAAGATGAGATACTGGCCATTATGGTAAACAATTAAAAGTGTAGAGACAATGTACCACACAAAGTACTGGGATACTGGCCACTATGGTAAACCATTGAAAGTGTAGAGACAATGTACGAAAGATAAGATACTCTAGTATCTCATCTTTCAGTTCTTTGTGTGGTGTACATTGTATCTACACTTTCAATGGTTTACCATAGTGGCCAGTATCCAGTATCTTATCTTTCAGTTCTTGTGTGGTGAACATTGTCTCTACACTTTCAATTGTTTACCATAATGGCCAGTATCTGATCTTTCAGTCCTTTGTGTGATGTACATTGTCTCTACACTTTTAATGGTTTACCATAATGGCCAGTATCTGCCACTATGGTAAACCATTGAAAGTGTAGAGACAATGTACACTACACAAAGAACTGAAAGATGAGATACTGGCCACTATGGTAAACCATTGAAAGTGTAGAGACAATGTACAGTTCTTTGTGTGGTAGTATCTCATCTTTCAGCCACTATGGTAAACAACTGAAAGTATAGAGACAATGTACACCACACAAAGGACTGAAAGATGAGATACTGGCCACTATGGTAAACCATTGAAATATGTAGAGAAAATGTACAGCACACAAAGAACTGAAAGATGAGATACTGGCCATTATGGTAAACAATTAAAAGTGTAGAGACAATGTACAGCACACAAAGGACTGAAAGATGAGATACTGGCCACTATGATAAACAACTGAAAGTGTAGAGACAATGTACGCCACACAAAGGACTGAAGGATGAGATACTGGCCACTATGATAAACAATTGAAAGTGTAGAGACAATGTACATCACACAAAGGATTGAAAGATGAGATACTGGCCATTATGGTAAACAATTAAAAGTGTAGAGACAATGTAC
>NW_013913220.1:0-229 GCF_000517525.1 Limulus polyphemus | reverse complement strand
ACGATACTGTGTAGTGTCAGTAAGAAAACAGAATATTTAACAATAATGTGTCCTGTCAATAAGAAGACACAAGATTTAACGATACTGTGTACTGCCAATAAGAAGACATAAGATTTAACGATACTGTGTACTGTCAATACGAAGACAGAAGATTTAAAAATACTTTGTACTCTCAATAAGAAGACACACGATTTAGCAATACTGTGTACTATCTATAAAAAGACCCAAA
>NW_013913219.1:0-227 GCF_000517525.1 Limulus polyphemus | reverse complement strand
TTAACTTGTAGCTAAGTGGTGATACTGGTGGTAACTTGAACTTGTAGCTAAGTGGAGATACTGGTGGTAACCTTAACTTGTAGCTAAGTGGTGATACTGGTGGTAACCTGAACTTGTAGCTAAGTGGAGATACTGGTGGTAACCTGAACTTGTAGCTAAGTGGAGATAATGATGGTAACCTGAACTTGTAGCTAAGTGGAGATAATGGTGGTAACCTGAACTTGTAG
>NW_013913218.1:0-338 GCF_000517525.1 Limulus polyphemus | reverse complement strand
GGTAACGGTAATTTTAGTCCGATTTCCATAAGATTTTGCTGCCTTTGAAAACGTGTTTTTAGTTTTTCTTCTACTAGATTTTGTCGACGTTAATAACTGTATTTTTAAAATGTTTTCGACTTTGATAAAGGTCATTTGAGCCTTTCTTATACTATATTTAATAACTTTTATAATGGTATTTTTAATCCTTTTAAAACTAGATTTTGTTGATATTGATAACGATATTTTTAGTTCTGACTTCTCAAGATTTTGTAAAATTTAATAACGGTCTTTTTTGTCCTTCTACCACTTTATTTTGTCGACTGTTATAACGGTCTTTTAGTCCTCTTTCCAGTAGA
>NW_013913217.1:0-229 GCF_000517525.1 Limulus polyphemus | reverse complement strand
GTAGTTCTTAATGAATACATAAAAGTATGTCTTGTAGTTCTTAATGAGTCCATAAAATTATGTCTTGTAGTTCTTAATGAGTCCATAAAATTATGTCTTGTAGTTCTTAATGAGTCCATAAAATTATGTCTTGTAGTTCTTAATAAGTACATAAAATTATGTCTTGTAGTTCTTAATAAGTACATAAAATTATGTCTTGTAGGTTTTAATGAGTCCATAAAATTATGTA
>NW_013913216.1:0-230 GCF_000517525.1 Limulus polyphemus | reverse complement strand
AAACTTTTGCATTATAATTACCTTTAAATATTTGATAAATAACCTTTTATAAAAAACATCAGTATAAAATCATTAATCCAAACTCATTAACGGAAACCTTATGACTTTTTTGTTTTCAGAACAAAACAAATGATTGAATTCCTCTCCTTTCACTAAATAAATGTTCTTTTTTAGGTGCAAATAACAAAGGTTGAATTTATGTTTTTTTTAGTATTTACATACTTTATGTG
>NW_013913215.1:0-409 GCF_000517525.1 Limulus polyphemus | reverse complement strand
AGTCCAAAGTAGGAGCTTTGTACATAATTGTTAGTAGTATGGATCATCTCCTGGAGTTGAAGTATGATATAAAGTCTGGTACCCTTCATGTAGTTGCAATGATATTCTGCTTGTTTTTGAATATTTCCCACAAAATAGGGTTGTAGAAACTGTGGATGTTCGTCTGCATGAGGTTGGAGGCCCTTCATGTAGTTGCAACGATATTCTGTTTGTTTTTGAATATTTCCCACAAAATAGACTTGTAGAAACTGTGGATGTTCGTCTGCATGAGGTTGGAGTGATCCAATGCAATGGTAGGTTTGTCCCTGTACTTGAAATGATGGCATAAATCCCCTTTGGAGACGATGTTGGCCCCAAAAGATGTAATTTGAAATGCTGAGTTTTTGGCTCTGATAATCTTTAGGAAATA
>NW_013913214.1:0-229 GCF_000517525.1 Limulus polyphemus | reverse complement strand
GTCAACAGTGGGTCATAGAAAGATACTAGTTATTGGGTCCTATTTAATCCACTCGGACTTAAAGAAACACATGTAGATATGTTGTAAATAGATGATTTAATTAACACATTGGCTGCCGACTAAAGTCAACAGTGGGTCATAGTACAATACTAGCTATTGGGTCCTATATAATCCACTCGGACTTATGGAATCCCATGTAGATATGTAGCAAATATATCAGTTAACTAAC
>NW_013913213.1:0-229 GCF_000517525.1 Limulus polyphemus | reverse complement strand
GGCAGCTCGAACAGCAAAATAAACAAGAGAAATTACAGCAGTTGTTGGAGGAAAAAGAAAAGAAACAAGAAGAAAGATTACAGCAGTGGCAAGAAAATCTGCAACAGTGGCAGCTCGAACAACAAAATAAACAAGAAGAGAAATTACAGCATTTGTTGGAGGAGAAAGAAAATAAACAAGAAGAGAAATTACAGCAGTTGTTGGAGGAGAAAGAAAATAAACAAGAAGA
>NW_013913212.1:0-229 GCF_000517525.1 Limulus polyphemus | reverse complement strand
CTTATGGCTTGTTATTGATAGTACACAGTATCGTTAAATCTTGTGTCTTGTTATTGACAGTACACAGTATTGATAAATCCTGTATCTTCTTATTGACAGGACTCAGTATTGTTAAATCTTGTGTCTTTTTACTGACAGCACACAGTATCGTTAAATCTTGTGGCTTGTTATTGATAGTACACAGTATCATTAAATGTTATGACTTGTTATGATAGTTAACAGTATCGTC
>NW_013913211.1:0-226 GCF_000517525.1 Limulus polyphemus | reverse complement strand
TATTTCTAAGTGAGTTGTGTGTGTGTGATATAATATAATGAGGTACTTAATCTTTACTTATTTGTATCTTGTTTGATATATTTCTAAGTGAGTTGTGTATATGATATAATATAATGAGGTACTTAATCTTTACTTATTTGTATCTTGTTCGATATATTTCTAAGTGAGTTGTGTATATGATATAATATAATGAGGTGCTTAATCTTTACTTATTTGTATCTTGTTC
>NW_013913210.1:0-212 GCF_000517525.1 Limulus polyphemus | reverse complement strand
ACGAACACCTAGTTGTTACTCTTGTTACCGAATTTATAACCCCCATACTCATCAAACCTAGGTGTTCGTGGAGTTGTTGTACCAAGTAAGGCTAACAACTCTAGTTACCGAATTTATAACCATCATACTCATCTTTTAGCCTTACTTGGTACAACAACTCCACGAATACCTAGGTGTAACTCTAGTTACGTAATTTATAATCACCATACTCA
>NW_013913209.1:0-229 GCF_000517525.1 Limulus polyphemus | reverse complement strand
GGACTATAGTTCTACGTTCGTGAATTACCACTACATTGGACTATAGTTCTACGTTCGTGAATTACCACTACATTGGACTATAGTTCTATGTTCGTGAATTACCACTACATTGGACTATAGTTCTACGTTCGCTACAGTAGTTTATAGTTCTGCATTATAAAGACTCGTGAGTTAGCGTAACTAAATCAGTGAACTAAGGAAATTGTATTATTATTAAGAAAATGTATAT
>NW_013913208.1:0-229 GCF_000517525.1 Limulus polyphemus | reverse complement strand
ACTTTACAATGTTTTGTGATGTCCTTCAAAGTTCCCTTCCCCATCGTCAATAGGATACACTTTACAATGTCCTTCCAAATTACCTTCCCCATCGTCAAACGGATACACTTTACAATGTTTTGTGATGTCCTTCAAAGTTACCTTCCCCATCGTCAATCGGATACATTTTACAATGTTTGGTGATGTCCTTCAAAGTTACCTTCCCCATCGTCAGTCGGATACACTTTAC
>NW_013913207.1:0-229 GCF_000517525.1 Limulus polyphemus | reverse complement strand
GATTAAATAGGACCCAATTGCTAGTATCATTCTACGACTCACTGTTGACTTTAGTCTGCAGTCAATGTGTTAATTAACTCCTCTATTTTCAACATATCTACATGTGTTTTTAAGTCAGAGTGGATTAAATAGGACCCAATAACTAGTATTGTTCTATGACCCATGTAGACGTTAGTCTACAGTCAATGTGTTAATTATCTCATCTATTTACAACAATTCTACATGTGAT
>NW_013913206.1:0-229 GCF_000517525.1 Limulus polyphemus | reverse complement strand
AATTTATAACCACCATACTCATCTTTGCCTTACTTGGTACAACTACTCCATGAACACCTCGGTGTAACTCTAGTTACCTAATTTATAACACCATACTCATCGTTAGCCTTACTTGGTACAACAACTCCGAGAACACCCAGGTGTAACTCTAATTACTGAATTTATAACCAACATACTCGTATTTAGTCTTACTTGGTACAACTACTCAATGCACACCTTGTTAGAGCAT
>NW_013913205.1:0-230 GCF_000517525.1 Limulus polyphemus | reverse complement strand
TACTGTGTCCTTTAAAAAAAAAGACACAAGTTTTAACAATGCTGTGTACTGTCAATAAGAAGACACAAGATTTAACGATACTGTGTACTATCAATAACAAGCCATAAGATTTAACGATACTGTGTACTGTTAATAACAACCCACAAGATTTAACGAAACTGTGTACTATCAATAAGAAGACAAAATATTTAACAATACTGTGTACAGTCAATAAGAAGACACAAGATTTA
>NW_013913204.1:0-213 GCF_000517525.1 Limulus polyphemus | reverse complement strand
TATCGTTAAATCTTGCGTTTTCTTACTGACAGTACACAGTATAGCTAAATCTTGGTCTTCTTATTGACAATACACAGTATCGTTAAATTTTGTGTTTTCTTACTGACAGTACACAGTATCGTTAAATCTTATGTCTTGTTATTGAAAGTACACAGTATCGTTAAATCTTGTGTCTTCTTAGTTGACAGTACACAGTATCGGTTAAATCTTGTG
>NW_013913203.1:0-229 GCF_000517525.1 Limulus polyphemus | reverse complement strand
GTATCATTCTGAATAATATAATAAAATAATCTTCTTTACTGTAATAGCTGTAACTTGTAATAAGATATAATAAACACTGTATCATTCTGAATAATATAATAAAATAATCTTCTTTACTGTAATAGCTGTAACTTGTAATAAGATATAATAAACACTGTATCATTCTGAATAATATGATAATCTTCTTTACTGTAATAGCTGTAACTTGTAATAAGATATAATAAACACT
>NW_013913202.1:0-229 GCF_000517525.1 Limulus polyphemus | reverse complement strand
ATAATTCAACCACGTTACACATGAAACAGGAGTGTGTTCTAGATTACGTTATAATTCAGACACGTTACACGTCAAACAGGAGTGTGTTCTAGATTACGTTATAATTCAAACACGTTACACGTCTAACAGGAGTGTGTTCTAGGTTACGTTATAATTCAAACACGTTACACATCAAACAGGAGTGTGTTCTAGATTACGTTATAATTCAAACACGTTACACATCAAACAG
>NW_013913201.1:0-533 GCF_000517525.1 Limulus polyphemus | reverse complement strand
AAATCAGACTACAGCCTAGCAGATTTGAATTTTGTATTGCTGCCAACAAGAAAAGAAACAAGAAGAACGAGAAGCGAAATTACAACAGTTGTTAGAGGAAAAAGAAAAGAAACAAGAAGAGAGACAACAGCAGTTGCAAGAAAACCTGCAACAATGGCAGCTCGAACAGCAAAATAAACAAGAGAAATTACAGCAATTGTTGGAGGAAAAAGAAAAGAAACAAGAAGAAAGATTACAGCAGTGGCAAGAAAACTGTAATTTCTCTTCTTGTTTATTTTGTTGTTCGAGCTGCCACTGTTGCAGGTAGTTGTTGGAGGAGAAAGAAAATAAACAAGAAGAGAAGTTACAGCAGTTGTTAGAAGAGAAAGAAAATAAACAAGAAGAGAAGTTACAGCAGCTATTGGAGGAAAAAGAAGAGAGACAACAACAGTGGCAAGAAGTACAAATGGAAAACATTAGTAAATTTAAAAGCGAATTAGATACTTTAAAGGACGACTTTTTGTCTTTTACACAAGGAGGATACATTGACCATT
>NW_013913200.1:0-230 GCF_000517525.1 Limulus polyphemus | reverse complement strand
CAAGATTTATAAATACTGGGTACTATCAATAAGAACACACAAGATTTAACAATATTGTGTACTGTCAATAAGAAGACACAAGATTTAATGATACTGTGTAGTTTCAATAAGAAAAAAAGAGATTTAACAAAACTGTGTACTGTCAATAAGAAGACACACGATTTAACAATACTGTGTACTATCAATAAAAAGACACAAGATTTAACGATACTGTGTACTTTCAATAAGAA
>NW_013913199.1:0-229 GCF_000517525.1 Limulus polyphemus | reverse complement strand
CACGTAAACTAAACATCCACCATACTAGCCAGTGTAATATATCACGTAAACTAAACACGTATCATACTAGCCAGTTTAATATATCACGTAAACTAAACACGTACCATACTAGCCAGTGTAAGATATCACGTAAACTAAACACGTACCATACTAGCCAGTGTAATATATCACGTAAACTAAACACGTATCATACTAGCCAGTGTAATATATCACGTAAACTAAACACGTG
>NW_013913198.1:0-229 GCF_000517525.1 Limulus polyphemus | reverse complement strand
ACAATCTGTGAACAATGTGTATAAACAATTTATAATTTCACACAATCTGTGAACAATGTGTATAAACAATTGATAATTTCACACAATCTGTGAACAATGTGTATAAACAATTGATAATTTCACACAATCTGAACAATGTGTATAAACAATTGATAATTTCACACAATCTGTGAACAATGTGTATAAACAATTTATAATTTCATACAATCTGTGAACAATGTGTATAAAC
>NW_013913197.1:0-228 GCF_000517525.1 Limulus polyphemus | reverse complement strand
TCTTGTGTCTTCTTATAACAGTACACAGTATTTTAAAATCTTGTGTCTTCTTATTGACAGTACACACTATCGTTAAATATTGTCTTCTTATCGACAGTACACAGTATTGTTAAATCTAGTGTCTTCTTATTGACAGTAAACACTATCGTTAAATCTTGTGTCTTGTTATTGACAGTACACAGTATCGTTAAATCTTGTGTCTTCTTATTGACAGTACACAGTATCGTT
>NW_013913196.1:0-235 GCF_000517525.1 Limulus polyphemus | reverse complement strand
ATCAAAGACACAAGATTTAACGATACTGTGTGTTGTCAATAAGAAGACACAAAATTTAACGATACTGTGTAATATCAATAAGAAGACGCAAGATTTAACGTTAATGTGTAATGTCAATAAGAAGACACAAGATGTAACAATACTGTGTACTATCAATAAAAAGACACAAGATTTAACGATACTGTGTACTATCAATAAATAGACACAAGATTTAACGATACTCTGTACTGTCAAA
>NW_013913195.1:0-440 GCF_000517525.1 Limulus polyphemus | reverse complement strand
TACAATCTAGTACCTTTAATTTTGTGGTAACAAGGTATTCTACAGAATCCATTTGTAGTGTACAATCTAGTACCTTTAATTTTGTGGTAACAAGGTATTGTACAGAATCCATTTGTAGTGTACAATCTAGTACCTTTAATTTTGTGGTAACATTGTATTGTACAGAATCCATCTGTAGTGTACAGTCTAGTACCTTTAATTTTGTGATAACATTGTATTCTACAGAATCCACTTGTAGTGTACAGTCTAGTACCTTTAATTTTGTAATAACATTGCATTATTTAAGATCCATTTTGGTGATAGGCTAGTACCTTTAATTTTATGATAACATTGCATTATTTAAGATCCATTTTGGTGATAGGCTAGTACCTTTAATTTTATGATAACATTGCATTTTTTAAGATTCATTTTGGTGATAGGCTAGTACCTCTAATTTTATT
>NW_013913194.1:0-229 GCF_000517525.1 Limulus polyphemus | reverse complement strand
GGTGCCACAGCAGGAAAGGCTGGTATTCAGAAAGGTTGTTGGAACTGTGGAAAGCACGGACATTTGAGGAGCCAGTGTAGGAAAAATATTACCAACAAGTCGGCCTCAAGGAGACCAGTAGTGGTTGGTGTTGAGCGACGCCCACCAACCCCCGTCTTGAAAATCCCAACAGCTAGGTGTAAAATGCCAAGCACACACAGTTTCTATGTGACAGGAAAGCTGGATGGCC
>NW_013913193.1:0-227 GCF_000517525.1 Limulus polyphemus | reverse complement strand
GTATCGTTAAATCTTGTGTCTTCTTATTGACAGTACAGTGTATTGTTAAATCTTGTGTCTTTTTATTGACAGTACACAGTATCGTTAAATCTTGTGTCTTCTTATTGAAAGTACACATTATGTTAAATACTTGTGTGTTCTTATGGACTAGTGCACAGTATAGTTAAATCTTATGTACTTCTTATTGACAGTACACAGTATCGTTAAATCTTGTGTCTTCTTATTGA
>NW_013913192.1:0-229 GCF_000517525.1 Limulus polyphemus | reverse complement strand
GCCATCATATTAAAATACAGGGCGTCTGTCAATTCATGACCATCATATTAAAATACAAGTCGTCTTTGTCGTTTCATGCCCATCATATTAAAATACATGGCGTGTGTGCTGTTTCATGCCAATCATATTAAAATACAGAGTGTCGTTGTCGTTTTATGCTCATAATATTAAAATATAGGGCGTATGTGTCAATTCATGACTATCATATTGAAATACAGGGCGTCTGGGT
>NW_013913191.1:0-227 GCF_000517525.1 Limulus polyphemus | reverse complement strand
GTTTATAATAGTGACTAAACATTATTGTGTTCATTGTTGTACAGTAATTAATATTAATATCCTATGATAGAAATACAACACTTTAGAAGGGAAGTATTTACCAAAAGCAACAACCCCAGCAGAATGTCTTTGTATTTGTAGCTCAGCTCTATTTTCCCACTCGTTACAGTCCATATTATAAATATCGAGCATTCCTGTGCTCACTAGGTGGTTTTTATTGGACTTAA
>NW_013913190.1:0-229 GCF_000517525.1 Limulus polyphemus | reverse complement strand
AGTTATTTCTCAATAGATGGAGAAAAAATACATGGAAGTTCAGTTATCTCTCAATAGATGGAGAGAAAAATTAAGAAAAAATACTTGGAACTTCATTTTTCTCTCAATAGATGGACAAATAATACTTGGAAGTTCAGTTATCCCTCAATAGATAGAGCAAAAAGTTAAGAAAATATACACTGAAGTTCAGTTATTTCTCAATACATGTAGAAAAGATACTTGGAATTTT
>NW_013913189.1:0-229 GCF_000517525.1 Limulus polyphemus | reverse complement strand
CACGTTTATAGGATGAGTATTGTTGTGTGTTAGACACATTTAGAATATAAGTGTTGGGGTGTTATCCACATTTATAGAATGAGTATTGTGGTGTGTTAGACACGTTTAGAGGATGAATATTGTGGTGTGTTAGACACGTTTAGAGGATGAGTATTGTGGTATGTTAGACACGTTTAGAGGATGAGTATTGTGGTGTGTTAGACACGTTTAGAGGATGAGTATTGTGGTG
>NW_013913188.1:0-251 GCF_000517525.1 Limulus polyphemus | reverse complement strand
CTAAAAGGACCCTTATCAATGTTCACTAAAATATGGAGGAAGGAAGACAATAAGTCCGTTATAACAGTCGAAAAAATATAGTGGAAAACTGACTAAAAGGACCCATATCAATGTCAACAAAATCTAGTGGAAGGAAACTAAAAGACCTTTATAATAGTCGACAAAATATAGTTTAAGAAGGATTAAAAATACCATTATGAAAGTCATTAAAATATAGTGTAAGAAAGACTAAAAATTCAGCTATCAAAGTC
>NW_013913187.1:0-228 GCF_000517525.1 Limulus polyphemus | reverse complement strand
CACCCCCAAGTAGTGCTGTGCTCCTATTGGCTGCTTAGAGGCAAGTTTTGGACTGTTCCAGCACCACACCCAAAAACCCTCAGGCTATTGGTCATGGGCAACTGCTGTGATCCGGCTGCCTATTTGCCTGTACTGCTACACCCATGCCTGTAACTGATACTACTTCAAAGCACCATGATGACTCATAAAATATAAACTTTTCTGTAGCTTCCATAGTGCTGCAGAATC
>NW_013913186.1:0-244 GCF_000517525.1 Limulus polyphemus | reverse complement strand
TGTAATGTCAATAAAGAAGACAGAAGATTTAACGATACTGTGTACTGTCAATAAGAAGACACAAGATTTTAACGATACTGTGTACTGTCAAAAAGAGACACAAGATTTAACGATACTGTGTACTTTCAATAAGAAGACACAATATTCAACGATAATGTGTACTGTCAATAAGAAGACACAAGATTTTAACATACTGTGTACTGTCAATAAGAAGACACAAGATTTTAACAATACTGTGTACTCT
>NW_013913185.1:0-229 GCF_000517525.1 Limulus polyphemus | reverse complement strand
CTAGTTACAGATTTTTAACCACCATACTAATCTTTAGAGTTATTTGGTACAACAACTCCACGAA
This sequence comes from Limulus polyphemus, assembly GCF_000517525.1. Taxonomy (NCBI): domain Eukaryota; kingdom Metazoa; phylum Arthropoda; class Merostomata; order Xiphosura; family Limulidae; genus Limulus; species Limulus polyphemus. Next base: position 165 of record NW_013913185.1, on the reverse strand, counting down.
CACTTGGCGTAGCTCTAGTTACCGAATTTATAACCACCATACTCATCTTTAGCCTTACTTGGTACAACTACTCCATAAACACCTATGTGTAACTCTAGTTATAGAATTTATAACCACCAAACTTATCATTAGCCCTACTTGGTACAACTACTCCATGAACACCTA
>NW_013913184.1:0-228 GCF_000517525.1 Limulus polyphemus | reverse complement strand
CTAAAGAAACTGTGTATGACAGATTGGTATTGAGTTAACCAAACAAACTGTGTATGACTGATTGGTATTGAGTTAACCAAACAAACTGTGTATGACAGATTGGTATTGAGTTAACCAAGAAAGATGTCTATGACAGATTGGTCATGAGTTAACTAAAGAAACTGTGTATGACTGATTGGTATTGAGTTAACCAAGAAAGCTGTGTATGACTGATTGGTATTGAGTTAA
>NW_013913183.1:0-229 GCF_000517525.1 Limulus polyphemus | reverse complement strand
TGACAGTTCGTTTGTTTGTAGTTAAGCATAAAGCTACACAATGGGCTATCTGTGTTCTGCCCATCACGGATATTGGAACCCGGTTTCTAGCATTGTAAGTCCTTAAATATACCGCTGTGCCACTATGGGAGCAAACGTGACATACATAAAACAAATATATCACCCGATTTATAGGCGTTTGATTATCGTTATAATACATGATATTATAAATATTTGGACAACTTAGAAG
>NW_013913182.1:0-229 GCF_000517525.1 Limulus polyphemus | reverse complement strand
ATATCTTCTTATTGACAGGACACAGTATTATTACATCTTGTGTCTTTTTATTGACAGTACACAGTATTGATAAATCCTGTATCTTCTTCTTGACAGGACACAGTATTGTTAAATATTGTATCTTCTAATTGACATTACACAGTATTGATAAATCCTTTATCTTCTTATTGACAGGATACAATTTTGTTAAATTTTGTGTCTTCTTATTGACATTACACAGTATTGATAA
>NW_013913181.1:0-229 GCF_000517525.1 Limulus polyphemus | reverse complement strand
ACTTATTTTTATAGTTCAGCTGTATTTACCAACAAATTAACACTTATTTTTATGGTTCGGCTGTATATACCAACTAATTAACACTTATTTATGGTTCAGCTGTATCTACCAACTATTTAACACTTATTTTATGGTTCGGCTGTATCTACCAACTAGTTAACACTTATTTTTATGGTTCGGCTGTATCTACCAACAAATTAACACTTATTTATGGTTCAGCTGTATCTAC
>NW_013913180.1:0-269 GCF_000517525.1 Limulus polyphemus | reverse complement strand
GTTACAGCACATTATGTTAAAGACGGAGTGTTGATTCTGTTACAGTACATTATGTTAAGGAAGGTATGTTGATTCTGTTACAGTACATTATGTTAAAGACGGAGTGTTGATTCTGTTACAGTACATTATGTTAAAGACGGAGTGCTGATTCTGTTACAGTACATTATGGTAAAGATGAAGTGTTGATTCTGTTACAGTACATTATGTTAAAGACGGAGTGTTGATTCTGGACGGGGGAGAAGATTCAGTTACAGTACATTATGTTAAAG
>NW_013913179.1:0-227 GCF_000517525.1 Limulus polyphemus | reverse complement strand
AAATCTTATGTCTTCTTATTGACAGTACACAGTATCGTTAAATCTTGTGTCTTCTTATTGACAGTACACGGTATCGTTAAATCTTGTGTCTTCTTAATTGACAGTACACAGTATCGTTAAATCTTGTGTCTTTTATTGACAGTACACAGTATTTCTAAATCGTGTGTCTTCTTAATTGATTAGTACACAGTATTGCTAAATCGTTGTGTCTTCTTATTGACAGTACA
>NW_013913178.1:0-228 GCF_000517525.1 Limulus polyphemus | reverse complement strand
ACCAAATTTGTTATGTAGGTACACTCTTTCGTTGCGCAGTTATATGCAGAGTTTCACCTTTCCACTATTCGTTTTAAGGAAGTTATGGAAGGTTTTGCGTTTTATACCAGTACTTCGTTCCATTTAGACTAATCTTCTCGAATTTTTTTATGAACGTTCGTTGCGTACTTGCGTATTTACATGCAAAACTCTAGGTTCATGTTATCATTCTTGCGACTTTATTGGTCG
>NW_013913177.1:0-228 GCF_000517525.1 Limulus polyphemus | reverse complement strand
GTCTTCTTTTTGACAGTTCACAGTATTGATAAATCCTGTATCTTCTTATTGACAGGACACAGTATTGTTAAAACTTGTGTCTTTTTATTGACAGTACACAGTATCGTTAAATCTTGTCTTCTTTTCGTTAGTACATAGTATTGATAAATCTTGTGTCTTCTTATTGAGATTAAACGGTATTGATAAATCTTGTGTTTGCTTATTGACAGTACACAGTATTGGTAAATC
>NW_013913176.1:0-304 GCF_000517525.1 Limulus polyphemus | reverse complement strand
ATAAGAAGACACAAGAGTTAACGATACTGTGTACTGTCAATAAGTAGGTACAAAATTTAACGATACTGTGTACTGTCAATAAGAAGACACAAGATTTAACGATACTGTGTACTGTCAATAAGAAGACAAAAGATTTAACGATACTGTGTACTGTCAACAAGAAGACCAAGAATTTAACGATACTGTGTACTGTCAATAAGAAGACACGAAGATTTAACGTAATCAATAAGAAGACAAAAGATTTAACGATACTGTGTACTGTCAATAAGAAGACACAAGATTTAACGATACTGTGTACTGTCAA
>NW_013913175.1:0-360 GCF_000517525.1 Limulus polyphemus | reverse complement strand
CTTGTTCACTGGATAGACACCCTGTTCTTTATCTTGAGATTCAGGCTTGTTCACTGGATAGACACCCTGTTCTTTATCTTGAGATTCAGGCTTGTTCACTGGATAGACACCCTGTTCTTTATCTTGAGATTCAGGCTTGTTCACTAGATAGACACCCTATTCTTTATCTTGTGATTCAGGCTTGTTCATTGGATAGACACCCTCTTCTTTATCTTGAGATTCAGGCTTGTTTACTGGATAGATATCCTCTTCTTTATCTTGAGATTCAGGCTTGTTCACTGGATAGACACCCTGTTCTTTATCTTGAGATTCGGGCTTGTTTACTGGATAGACACCCTATTCTTTATCTTGTGATTCAGG
>NW_013913174.1:0-229 GCF_000517525.1 Limulus polyphemus | reverse complement strand
AAGTGTAGCGTAAAGTTATATTCGGAAAGAATAAACCAGTTTTATTAAGTAAGGACTTGTGTCGCTAAAATTTCGTCGGAACGAAGTTACGGAAAGTTAATTAACAAACGGAGACGTAACAATATTAAGAACGTTTAAAGTAAATGCATATACTACTTTGCGGGCTCTTGCCCTCTGTAACTCAGACTAGTAGATCTTTATTTGTTGTACAGTGTACCTAGTCATCAAA
>NW_013913173.1:0-381 GCF_000517525.1 Limulus polyphemus | reverse complement strand
CGGATTTGTGTAATAGTTATGTAAATGTTTTTCAACTGGAACTAACGGCTGTGAGACTATTAGTATACAACTTCTGGTCTCACTGCCAACATGTAAATGTAACTGTAACTATTACACAAGTCTCACAGCGTTAGTTCCAGTTGAAAATATTAATACAACTTCTGGTCTTACTGCCAACACGGAGACATTTACATAACTATTACACAAGTCTCACAGCCTTTAGTTCCAGTTGAACTTATTAGTATACAACTTCTGGTCTCACTGCCAATACGGATACATTTACATAACTATTACACAAGTCTGACAGCCGTTAGTTCCAGTTGAACTTATTAGTATACAACTTCTGGTCTCACTGCCAATACGGATACATTTACATAACTA
>NW_013913172.1:0-227 GCF_000517525.1 Limulus polyphemus | reverse complement strand
TTGTAAGTGGCTATTGTTCAGGACGACCAATACTAAGGAGGGGCAGTGTTGCGTCAGTGAGGTCACGTGACTAGTATCACGCCACTTCTTTCTCAAATCTTCCTAGATGGGGGGGTATCTGGTATATATGATAATATGTATATAGGATGGAGACAGTGTGGCGGGACATTTTGTAAGTAGTGAGTAATTGATCTGCAGTCACAGGGTATTGTTGAAGTTGACGTTCG
>NW_013913171.1:0-265 GCF_000517525.1 Limulus polyphemus | reverse complement strand
TGTACAATAAAAAATGTAAATTTACATTGTACATTAGTAATTTGTTTGTTAATTGTTAAATTAATGTATTATTTATATACACAACCCGTACGAAGGACGGGTACACAGCTAGTAATATATATTGTTGTGTCATCGAGGTCACGTGACTGGTGTGGCGCCCTCTAGTTTCTAGAACTATCTTGTTCCTTCAGGAATGCTCTAGTATTTACTAGATAGGGTAGGCTGGTGTATATAAGAGGGGAACAACGTGACGCGGTAATGTGTG
>NW_013913170.1:0-226 GCF_000517525.1 Limulus polyphemus | reverse complement strand
CATAAGTTTGATGTGTCAGATTGTTCGAATCGATTTTCGAGAAACGTTAGATTTGTGTAATTATCTGCCTTTCAAACTGCATATATAAATGTGTGTTTGCTTTTCTGTAAAATACGCAACTTCCAATTTAATAACTCCTTACTTTTTACAATTACTTTCAGTTGTTGTTGTTGTTTTGTATGTTTCGTTGCTGACTGAAAGAGTGCACCTTTCTCATCTTTACAAA
>NW_013913169.1:0-543 GCF_000517525.1 Limulus polyphemus | reverse complement strand
CCGTCTAAATGGAACGAAGTACTGGTACAAAACGCAAAACGTTCCATAACTCCTTTAAAACAAACAGTAGGAAGGTAAAACTCTGCATATTACTACGCAACCTTAAAATGTACCTACATTTGATAATTCTTCACCAAATTTTGTATGTAGGTACACTTTAACCTTGCGTAGTAATATGCAGAGTTTTATCTTCCTACTGTTTGTTTTAAAGGAGATATGGAAGGTTTTGCGTTTTGTACCTTTAGGACCCTCTGGTAACAAGAAATCGAAAGCGTATGTGTACTGCAGTGAAGCTTTTTGTTACTGATTGTTTTTGTACACATACGCTTTCAGAAAAGCCAATAAAAGAGTAACATAAAACGACCACAAAAGTCGCAAAAATGATAATAGAAGGCTAGAATTTTGCATGTAAATACGCAAGTATGCAACGAATGTTCTTGAGAAAATTTCAAGAAGATCCTTCCAAATGGAACGAAGTACTGGTACAAAACGCAAAACGTTCCATAACTCTTTTAAAACAAACAGTAGGAAGGCAAAACTCTG
>NW_013913168.1:0-227 GCF_000517525.1 Limulus polyphemus | reverse complement strand
TACTACAAAGAAATATCTGATTTAATATAACCAACATAAACACTATAGTACTACAAACAAATATCTGATTTAATATAGCCAACACAAATAGAATAGTAGTAGAAACAAATATCTGATTTACTATAGCCAACACAAACACTATAGTACTACAAACAAATATTTGATTTAATATAGCCAACATAAACACTATAGTACTACAAACAAATATCTGATTTAATATAACCAAC
>NW_013913167.1:0-589 GCF_000517525.1 Limulus polyphemus | reverse complement strand
ATACGTAAATAAAGATACATGCACACTTCTACGTAAATAAAGATACATACACACTCCTACGTAAATAAAGATACATGGACAATAATACGTAAATAAAGATACCTACACACTAATACGTAAATAAAGATACGTACACTCACCTACATAATTAAAGATACCCGTAGGAGTGTGTATGGTGTGTATGTATCTTTATTTACGTAGGAGTGTGTATGTATCTTTATTTATAATAAGTAAATAAAAATACATACACACTAATATATAAAGATACATACACACTAATACGTAAATGAAGATACATACACACTCCTACGTAAATAAAGATACATACACACTAATACGTAAATAAAGATACATACACAACTAATACGTAAATAAAGATAGATACACAATAATACGTAAATAAAGATACATACACACACCTATGTAAATAATGATACATACACACTAATACGTAAATAAAGATACATACACACTAATACGTAAATAAAGATACATACACACACCTATGTAAATAAAGATACATACACACTCCTACGTAAATAAAGATACATACACACTTATACGTAAATAAAAATACATACACACTCCT
>NW_013913166.1:0-228 GCF_000517525.1 Limulus polyphemus | reverse complement strand
GAACACATGAACTCTAGTTATAGAATTTATAATCACCATGCTTATCTTTAGCCTTACTTGGTAAAACTAAACCAATAACACCTAGGTGTAACTCTAGTTACCGAATTTATAACCACCATACTCATCGTTAGCCTTGCTTGGTACAACAACTCCACGAACACCTAGGTTTTACTCTATGAACGGAATTTATAACCACCATACTCATTTTTAGCATTACTTGGTACAACT
>NW_013913165.1:0-228 GCF_000517525.1 Limulus polyphemus | reverse complement strand
CTTCCACTCGATTTGGTCGACTTTCATAACTGACTTTTTAGGCCTTCTTAGACTAGATATTTTTGAATTTGATAGCGGTATTTTTAGTCTTTCTTACACTATATTTTAATGAAGTTCATAATGGTATTTTTAATCCTTCTTAAAGTATATTTTGTCGACTGTTATAAAGGTCTTTTTGTTTTCCTTCCTCCAGATTTTGTTGACATTGATAAGGGTCCTTTTATTCCG
>NW_013913164.1:0-233 GCF_000517525.1 Limulus polyphemus | reverse complement strand
CAGAAATAAATGTTATCAAGGGCAAGTTGTATAGTCGGAACAAAAACAAATATTATCAAGAACAGGTTGCATAGTAAAATAAAACTAACGTTATCAAGGAAAGGTTGTATTGTCAAACAAAAACAAATGTGATCAAGGGCAAGTTGTATAGTCGGAATAAAAACAAATATTAATAAGGGCAAGTTTTATAGTCGGAACAAAAAAAATATGTTATCAAGAACAGGTTGCATAGT
>NW_013913163.1:0-372 GCF_000517525.1 Limulus polyphemus | reverse complement strand
CAAAGTTCCTACTGGTTACACTGTTATAAGTTATCTATGTTTCTGACAGTAGATTATCAAAGTTCCTACTGGTTACACTGTTATAAGTTATCTATGTTTCTGACAGTAGATTATCAAAGTTCATATTGATTACAGTGTTATAAGTTATCTATGTTTCTGACAGTAGATTATCAAAGTTCCTACTGGTTACACTGTTATAAGTTATCTATGTTTCTGACAGTAGATTATCAAAGTTCCTATTGATTACACTGTTATAAGTTATCTATGTTTCTGACAGTAGATTATCAAAGTCTCTACTGATTACACTGTTAGAAGTTATCTATGTTTCTAACAGTAGATTATCAAAGTTCCTACTGGTTACACTATTATAAG
>NW_013913162.1:0-229 GCF_000517525.1 Limulus polyphemus | reverse complement strand
AGATGATACTGACCATTCGGTTTCTTACAGATAATACAGACCATTCGGTTTCTTACAGATGATACAGACTATTCGGTTTCTTACAGATAATACAGACCATTCGGTTTCTTACAGATGATACTGACCATTCGGTTTCTTACAGATAATACAGACCATTCGGTTTCTTACAGATGAAACAGACCATTCGGTTTCTTACAGATAATACAGACCATTCGGTTTCTTACAGATG
>NW_013913161.1:0-228 GCF_000517525.1 Limulus polyphemus | reverse complement strand
CATATTGGGAAGGTTTGTCTTCACTAGCTGTTATACAGAGTGTATTATATTTATCAACATATTGGGAAGGTTTGTCTTCACTAGCTGTTATATAGAGTGTATTATATTTATCAACATATTGGGAAGGTTTGTCTTTATTAGCTGTTATATAGAGTGTATTATATTTATCAAGATGTTGTGAAGGTTTGTCTTCACTAGCTGTTATATAGAGTGTATTATATTTATCAA
>NW_013913160.1:0-228 GCF_000517525.1 Limulus polyphemus | reverse complement strand
GTACTTTGCCTGTCATCTGATCATTGGATACTAAACTGGTTCTCACTGCTGCACTACTGCACCCAGTGTCTCGTAGAACCTTCACTTTCTTGTCCCCAACATAATCTTCAAGTATTAACATATTATAATTTGTTGGTATCTCTTGATATTTGTCACAAGCTCCCATCACTATTGGCACTGTTGATCCATTTGATAATTTGAGCTGACCATTAGTCATGCACTGATCAA
>NW_013913159.1:0-253 GCF_000517525.1 Limulus polyphemus | reverse complement strand
ACAAGATTTAACGATACTGTGTACTTTCAATAAGAAGACACAAGATTTAACGATACTGTGTACTGTCAATAAGAAGACACAATATTCAACGATAATGTGTACTGTCAATAAGAAGACACAAGATTTAACAATACTGTGTACTCTCAATAAGAAGACACACGATTTAGCAATACTGTGTACTATCTATGAAAAGAACCAAGATTTAACGATAATGTGTACTGTCAATAAGTACTGTCAATAAGAAGACACAATA
>NW_013913158.1:0-229 GCF_000517525.1 Limulus polyphemus | reverse complement strand
TAAGAGTTACACCTATGTGTTCATGGAGTAGTTGTAACAAGTAAGGCTAAAGATGAGTATGATGGTTATAAATTCGGTAACTGTATTTACATCTAGGTGTTCATGGAGTAGTTGTGCCAAGTAAAGCTAAAGATGAGTATGGTGGTTATAAATTCGGTAAATAGAGTTACACCTAGGAATTCGTGGAGTGTTTGCACCAAATAACGCTAAAGATGTGTATGGTGGCTAC
>NW_013913157.1:0-228 GCF_000517525.1 Limulus polyphemus | reverse complement strand
TGAGTTGTACTAGCCCAAAATGATACAAGAACATGTGTATCATAGTGTGTTTGAGCTATGAGTTGTATTAGCCCAAAATGATACAAGAACATGTGTATCAGTTTGTTTGAGCTACGAGTTGTACTAGCCCAAAATGATACAAGAACATGTGTGTATCAGTTTGTTTGAGCTATGAGTTGTACTAGCCCAAAATGATACAAGAACATGTGTATCAGTTTGTTTGAGCTA
>NW_013913156.1:0-229 GCF_000517525.1 Limulus polyphemus | reverse complement strand
TAATGACATATTGACGTTACTCTGTGGATCTCAGGAACAAAAGCCTGGTATTTTATGTGTTTGATAAGTAATGATATATTGGTGTTACTCTGTGGATCTCAGGAACAAAAGACTGGTATTTTATGTGTTTCGTAAGTAATGATATATTGGTGTTACTCTGTGTATCTCAGGAACAAAAGCCTGGTATTTTATGTGTTTCGTAAGTAATGATATATTGGTGTTACTCTGT
>NW_013913155.1:0-228 GCF_000517525.1 Limulus polyphemus | reverse complement strand
CTGTACGTAATGTATATAATACCTGTAGAAGCTGTATGTAATGTATATAATACCTGTAGAAGCTGTACGTAATGTATATAATACCTGTAGAAGCTGTACGTAATGTAGATAATACGTCTAGAAGCTGTACGTAAAGTAGATAATACCTGTAGAAGCTGTACGTAATGTTAATAATACCTGTAGAAGCTGTACGTAATGTATATAATACCTGTAGAAGCTGTAAGTAAA
>NW_013913154.1:0-229 GCF_000517525.1 Limulus polyphemus | reverse complement strand
GTGCTTATAACATCTGAAACCAATCCAGTCTGGATCTGATATGTACTGAAATAGCTCACCTGCGTACATGTAACATTCTGCTTAAACAATTACAGGCAGTAGGAATCCACAGATAGCGCCTTTGTCTCGTTTTTGTTGGATTTCACAAGGGCTATCTGCGCTAGCCGTCCCTAATTTAGCAGTGTAAGATTAGAGGGAAGGCAGCTAGTCATCACCACCCACCGCCAAA
>NW_013913153.1:0-229 GCF_000517525.1 Limulus polyphemus | reverse complement strand
CATCCTTTTAATTATGTTTGAAATTATGAACATTGCTCAACATCATGAAAATTAAACCTTATTTTCAATAAGCAATCCTGAAAAATATTTGGGGGTGCTTAACTTTTTTCCAGGTGTATAGTTCTGACAGTTTGAGAAATGAAATGAAATGGAACTGCCCTGCTTCCTGTCTATTCCTTTTCCGTTTTACCTAGAAGCCAGCCAGAAATAGATTAATATATCTTTCGAT
>NW_013913152.1:0-228 GCF_000517525.1 Limulus polyphemus | reverse complement strand
GACCCTCTGATTGTGAGTCGAGCGCCCTAACCACCTGGCCATGCCGGGCCGGACTAATGCTTCTTTACAATAAAGGTAATTCATATGGCACGAAATCCCAGCGGGTTATTTTCGTGTTAAAAATTACTCCTATCAAAGTTTCTGTATTAGTTTAATGTGTTTTAGATTAATCTAAGCGAACTACTATTACCTTTCTATCAGAAAGTGATTTTTACTGCAAACTTCGAG
>NW_013913151.1:0-229 GCF_000517525.1 Limulus polyphemus | reverse complement strand
TCTTCTTATTGACAGGACACAGTATTGATAAATCCTTTATCTTCTTATTGACAGGATACAATATTGTTAAATTTTGTGTCTTCTTATTGACAGTACACAGTATTGACAAATCCTGTATATTCTTATTGAAAGGACACATTATTTTTAAATCTTGTGTCTTTTTATTTTCAGTACACAGTATCGTTAAATCTTTTGTCTTGTTATTGACAGTACACAGTATCATTAAATC
>NW_013913150.1:0-229 GCF_000517525.1 Limulus polyphemus | reverse complement strand
CAACAAAAGGGGAATGTAAATATACTTTACTAACCATTTTGTACAACAGAATATTACAAACTTATCAAAGTTTTTTAAAAAGGTTTGACGTTAGGTCGTAGAATAACATTATAAGTTTATTTATCGATAATATTAAGTAAAGTTTAGTCATAAATAAACTAAAGTAAAAAAAAACGTACACAGGTTACAGTGTTAATTTATCTCTTTATCCAACTTAGGCCTAAAATAA
>NW_013913149.1:0-229 GCF_000517525.1 Limulus polyphemus | reverse complement strand
ATACGAAAGACCAGAACAACGCCACTTCACCCACAGTCTGATGGGATGGTAGAAAAGTACAACTGGACACTTGGACAGGAATTGGCAAAGTTTTGTAATAGCCACCAAGATGACTGGAATGTCTTACTCCCTCCACTGTTGGTGGCCTATAGAACAGCAGAGCATGAAGCCACTGGATACACTCCAGCAAAGTTGATGTTTGGTTGCCAGTGGACCTGATAACAGGACG
>NW_013913148.1:0-229 GCF_000517525.1 Limulus polyphemus | reverse complement strand
GAGTTAATCAACTAGGGTGATACCTACCACTTGATTCATTGATTCACCCACATTATACAGCTGGGTAGAGTTAAACAACTAGGGTGATACTTACCACTTGATTCATTGATTCACCCACATTAAACAGCTGGGTAGAGTTAAAGAACTAAACTGTTACCTACCACTTGATTCATTAATTCACCAACATTATTCAGCTGAATAGAGTTAAACAACTAGGGTGATACCTACC
>NW_013913147.1:0-229 GCF_000517525.1 Limulus polyphemus | reverse complement strand
CAGACACCGAGAACTGTATCAGTTTTCTGCTGTTAAAGTTCATTTCTAACGAAGCGTCCTCAAATAAATCAAAAAGTTCTTCCTCAGCTTTTGTCGATATCCCACTCGTTATGTCAGGCTGAAAGGGGTTCATAATCCATTTTTTTCTCTTGGATATTTTTCATTTCTTCAAGGAAATAAAACTCAAAACTCTCTTTCAGCTTATTCAAGTGTCCAGATATCTCAATGA
>NW_013913146.1:0-446 GCF_000517525.1 Limulus polyphemus | reverse complement strand
CTTTAATATAAGTTTCATTTGCTGTTATGTTTACAACGTTTCGACAAGTAGAAGATTCTCGAGGGCAAGAATCAACAATATATGTGTGTATGTAAACGCCTTAACCAGTATTGTTACGTAAGATTTAAGTACCTGATGATGACAGAACCTTCAACTTCTTCAAGGGTGTGCAGCTGGGTATTACTTATCTACGTGCGTGTGCATTAAAGAGATTGCAGGGCAAGGTAGAAGAAAAGAGGTGTGACTGCCATAACTCCAAGAGGAAAGAACCTAGGCGCCTGAAATGTTGCACACATACAAAGGGTGTGCACCTGGGTATTCCATATCTTATCCACATGCGTGCGCATCTTTTTAATGAGACAATCTTACGAAAAACCACATAGAAAAGAAGTGGTTCCATATATAAAAATTTCTAAGATATAGAAAGGTCAGTGTGTTTTAAGAAC
>NW_013913145.1:0-229 GCF_000517525.1 Limulus polyphemus | reverse complement strand
TGTGTTTTATAACTGTCACTGAAAGCCATTCTTCAGACAAACATGCCGCTGGCAAAATTTCGTCATAAAATATTGTTGCGTCATCGAGTCACATGACTACTGTGACGCAACGTTTCTAGAACTATCATGTACTTTGGCGAATGCTCTAGTGTTTGCTAGATGGGGTAGGCGGGTATATATAAGAGGGGACAACGTGACGCGGATGAATGTAATGTGTGTATAGACAGTG
>NW_013913144.1:0-230 GCF_000517525.1 Limulus polyphemus | reverse complement strand
CCATCCATCTATATTAAAAGACCTACCAGCCACTCTCCATATATAATGAAAGACCTACCAGACAGTATCGATCTGTATTAAAAGACCTACCAGCCACTATCCATCTGTATTAAAAGACCTACCAGCCACTATCCATCCGTATTAAAAGACCTACCAGCCACTCTACCATCTATAATCAAAGACCTACCAGTTACCATCTAATCTATATTAAAGACCTACAGCCACTATCC
>NW_013913143.1:0-229 GCF_000517525.1 Limulus polyphemus | reverse complement strand
GTTAAATATTGTGTCTATTAATTGACATTACACATTGTCGTTAAATCTTGTGCCTTCTTTTTTGACAGTACACAGTATTGCTAAATCGTGTGTCTTCTTATTGACAGTACACAGTTTTGTTAAATCTTGTGTCTTCTTATTGAAAGACACAATATTGTTAAATCTTTTGTTTTCTTTTTGACAGTACACAGTATAGTTAAATCTTGTGTCTTCTTATTGACAGTACACA
>NW_013913142.1:0-229 GCF_000517525.1 Limulus polyphemus | reverse complement strand
GTCTTTTAATCTTCCTTCCACTAAATTTTGTTGACATTAATATGGGTCCTTTTAGTCAGTTTTCTAATATATTTTGTCGACTGTTATAACGGACTTTTAGTCTTTCTTCCTCCAGATTTTGTTGATATTGGTAAGGGTCCTTTTAGTAAGTTTTCCACTAGATTTTGTTGACTTTGAAAACGTGTTTTTAGTTTCTTCCATTCGATTTTGTAGACTTTCATAACTGTCT
>NW_013913141.1:0-227 GCF_000517525.1 Limulus polyphemus | reverse complement strand
AATTAGAAATATCCAAAACGTTGTAAACTGATTCTGTTTCTGGTTTAAATAACTTACAGTTAGAAATATCCACAACGTTGTAAACTGACCCTGTTGCTGGTTTAAAACACCTACAATTAGAAATATTCACAACGTTGTAAACTGACCCTGTTGCTGGTTTAAAACACCTACAATTAGAAATATCACAACGTTGTAAACTGATCCTGTTACTGGTTTAAAACATTTAC
>NW_013913140.1:0-329 GCF_000517525.1 Limulus polyphemus | reverse complement strand
TTGGAGGAAAAAGAAAAGAAACAAGAAGAACGAGAAAAGAAACAAATTGTTCGAGCTGCCACTGTTGCAGGTTTTCTTGCAAGTGCTGTAACCTTTCTTCCAAAATAAACAAGAAGAGAAATTACAGCAGTTGTTGGAGGAAAAAAGAAAAGAAACTAGAAGAGAAATTACAGCAGTGGTTGGACGAAAAAGAAAGGAAACATGACGAACGAGAAAAGAAACAGGAAGAAAGTCTCCAACAGTTGCAGGAAAGTCAGCAGCAACTACAGGAAAGTCAATAACAGTGGCAAGAAGTACAAATGGAAAACATTAGTAAATTTAAAAGCAAA
>NW_013913139.1:0-227 GCF_000517525.1 Limulus polyphemus | reverse complement strand
AAAAGAGTTTTGAAAATAATTCAAAATGTTATCACCTCTTTCTATACAAGCATCCTTTTATGCATATGTGAGAGGATTTTACTGAATTACATTCACAATTTAAAGTACTTTATTATCATGGTATACATGTAAACTTCACATCAAAACATAGCTAACAATACAACTCCTAGTAATATATATGTTTAGATTTCTGAATTGTATAAGGCAATAATAATATTAAAAGAAAA
>NW_013913138.1:0-228 GCF_000517525.1 Limulus polyphemus | reverse complement strand
GTTGTTAATAAAGAGATGTATTCCAGTCCCGTTGTTAATAAAGAGATGTATTCCAGTCCCGTTGTTAATAAATAGATGTATTCCAGTCCCATTGTTAATAAATAGATGTATTTCCGGTCCCGTTGTTAATAAGGAGATGTATTCCAGTCCCGTTGTTAATAAATAGATGTATTTCCAGTCCCGTTGTTAATAAAGAGATGTATTCCAGTCTCGTTGTTAATGAATAGA
>NW_013913137.1:0-229 GCF_000517525.1 Limulus polyphemus | reverse complement strand
ATATTTATGTTCTGTTTATTTCTATGCATCATCATCAATATAATGTCTTATGTACCATGAAACAAACATCTCCCTTAAATCTCTAATAACGTATCAGCGTATAAGAAAGAAACGCAGTTTGTAAACAAGAAATGTAAATCACTTAAATGCGAACTATATGGTCAGTGCCATGCTAAGAATGTTGTATATCAAATCCCCTGTGGCATATGGTCTAACACGTATATAGGTG
>NW_013913136.1:0-639 GCF_000517525.1 Limulus polyphemus | reverse complement strand
GTCATTTCATATATTACATTTTTAGCAGTATAAGAGTCAACAAGTCCGACTCTTATACTGTTAAAAATGTAACATATGAAATGACCCGAACCAGTTTTTTACTAGAAACAATGAACTTGTTGACGCTTATACTGTTAAAAATGTAATATATGAAATGACACGAACCAGTGTTTTATTACGAACAAGGAATATATGAAATGACACGAACCAGTGTTTTACTAGGAACAATGAACTTGTTGACTGTAATATATGAAATGACACGAACCCAATGTTTTACTGGGAACAATGTACTTGTTGACTCTTATACTTTTAAAAATGTAATATACGAAATGAAACGAACCAGTGTTTTTCTAGTAACAATGGACTAGTTGACGCCTATACTGTTAAAAATGTCTTATACTGTTAAAAATCATCAACAAGTCCATTGTTACTAGAAAAACACTGGTTCGTTTCATTTCATATATTACATTTTTAACAGTATAAGAGTCAACAAGTCCATTGATCCTAGTAAATCACTGGTTTGTTTCATTTGATATGTTACATGTTAAACAGTATAAGAGTCAACAAGTTGATTGTTCGTAGTAAAACACTGGTTCGTGTCATTTCATATATTACATTTTTAACAGTATAAGAGTCAAC
>NW_013913135.1:0-229 GCF_000517525.1 Limulus polyphemus | reverse complement strand
GCAAAGATTTGCCAGAATTTAATCACAATCTTAACTTACGACAAGCAAAGATTAGCCAGAATTTAATCACAATCTTAACTTACGACAAGGAAAGATTAGCCAGAATTTAATCACAATCTTAACTTACGACAAGCAAAGATTAGCCAGAATTTAATCACAATCTTAACTTACGACAAGCAAAGATTAGCCAGAATTTAATCACAATCTTAACTTACGACAAGCAAAGCTT
>NW_013913134.1:0-296 GCF_000517525.1 Limulus polyphemus | reverse complement strand
AGGTCACAACAACTTTGATATGATTCACCTATCATAGTAAACCTTTTACTGTTCTATATACATCATCCTTTTACTGTTCTATATACATCACCGCCCTAGCACTGTGGGGTGTAGAGAGTGTGAAGATATGTCACAACAACTTCGATATGATTCTCCTATCATAGTAAACCTTTTACTGTTCTATATACATCACCGCCCTAGCGCTGTGGGGTGTAGAGAGTGTGAAGATATACCACAACAACTTTGATATGATTCACCTATCATAATAAACCTTTTACTGTTCTATATACATCACC
>NW_013913133.1:0-228 GCF_000517525.1 Limulus polyphemus | reverse complement strand
TTTGCGTTCCCACACGAAAACCTTGCATAGAGAAGGTTATGTTTGCAACCTGTATACACGAAGCTTTTGCCGAAGAGCTCTACTGCGACGTCAAATGAGTGTCCACAACGGATTAATTAAAATAATTTTCTTGTGACATTTGTATTTATGCTACCAGTCACAAAAGCAACTTGGAGAGACATCAGTTTCGTATCCACGGAATTCCAGAGAAGAAACATCGAAAAAGGA
>NW_013913132.1:0-229 GCF_000517525.1 Limulus polyphemus | reverse complement strand
AAAACTGTTTTAAATCATTATTTCAGTTACTGTAGTATACAGGTATACAACTGTGTGTGTAACCAAAATAAAACTGTTTTAAATCATTATTTCAGTTACTGTAGTATACAGGTATACAACTGTGTGTGTAACCAAAATAAAACTGTTTTAAATCATTATTTCAGTTACTTTAGTACACAGGTATACAACTGTGTGTGTGTAACCAAAATAAAACTGTTTTAAGTCATTA
>NW_013913131.1:0-229 GCF_000517525.1 Limulus polyphemus | reverse complement strand
TTTACTTCATCGAATCAGCAGACGTTTTCAACTTTGAATGCACTTGATGGTGAATATCATCCATCCTTTCCAATAACACTTCCACAAACTCTGACATATTCTCAGGCAACTATTCATAAGGTGAGTGTCCCGTATGCTTGGGTCCCCTTTTAGCACTACATGTACTGCATGTTCGGCACCATTCTTCCACATCTCGCCTCATACCTATCCAATAAAATCTTTGTTGTAG
>NW_013913130.1:0-229 GCF_000517525.1 Limulus polyphemus | reverse complement strand
GTGTACTGTCAATAAGAAGACACAAGATTTAAAGATAATGTGTACTATAAATAACAAGCCATAAGATTTAACGATACTGTGTACTATCAATAACAGGCCACAAGATTTAACGAAACTGTGTACTGTCAATAAGAAGACACAAGATTTAACGATACTGTGTACTATCAGTAACAGGCCATAAGATTTAACGATACTGTGTACTATCAATAACATGCCACAAGATTTAACG
>NW_013913129.1:0-255 GCF_000517525.1 Limulus polyphemus | reverse complement strand
ACTCTATGATGACTGGAGACATAGAGGTAACATTATTAACACTACTTTATGATGACTGGAGACATAGAAATGACATTATTAACACTACTTTATGATGACTGGAGACATAGAGGTGACATTATTAATACTACTATATGATGACTGGAGACATAGAGGTAACATTATTAATACTACTTTATGATTACTGGAAACATAGAGGTGACATTATTAACACTACTTTATGATGACTGACATAGAGGTGACATTATTAATACT
>NW_013913128.1:0-229 GCF_000517525.1 Limulus polyphemus | reverse complement strand
GGTGAATGATTCGTTTGATCGCCTGGTTTCTATCATTGATACAATCGATTCAGATATACAGGATGAGTACAGAAACAAAATGCTGGTTGTGTATCAACTTGTGAAATATCATTTGGATAAAGAAGCAGCACGTTGTAGTGGTGATAGATCAAAATATGATTCCCATTGTATAAATCATGCTTTTAATAAAAGTAGTGCTCACCAAACAAAACTTGTCTTGTTTGTCAAA
>NW_013913127.1:0-229 GCF_000517525.1 Limulus polyphemus | reverse complement strand
AAATTACAAAAACCAAACCAAGTAATACATCGTCCAAATTCAATGAAATATATATTTAATAAACTAACGTTACATAATACACAATGAAATAAGTCGCTATGCTTTTACCGATAGAAGAAGAAACGTCAATAAATAATTAAAAATAAAACTTTTTACGTTGTGCGAATCGAAATAACATTTGTTCGGTTGTGGTCCCTCAATGGTCATGTCGGGTAATTAGTACGTTGTG
>NW_013913126.1:0-228 GCF_000517525.1 Limulus polyphemus | reverse complement strand
TACAGATTGGTTTTAGTTGTATTAGTATCTCGTATATGTACAGATTGGTTTTAGTTGTATTAGTATCTCGTATATGTACAGATTGGTTTTAGTTGTATTAGTATCTCGTATATGTACAGATTGGTTTTAGTTGTATTAGTATCTCGTATATGTACAGATTGGTTTTAGTTGTATTAGTATCTCGTATATGTACAGATTGGTTTCAGTTGTATTAGTATCTTATATTTA
>NW_013913125.1:0-237 GCF_000517525.1 Limulus polyphemus | reverse complement strand
GTTAGTACACAGTATTGTTAAATCTTGTGTCTTCTTATTGATAGTACACAGTATTGTTAAATCTTGTGTCTTCTTATTGATAGTACACAGTATTGTTAAATCTTGTGTCTTCTTATTTACAGTACACAGTATTGTTAAATCTTTTGTCTTCTTATTGACAGTACACAGTATCGTTAAATCTTGTGTCTTCTTATTGACAGTACACAGTATTGTTAAATCTTGTGTCTTCTTATTGAT
>NW_013913124.1:0-376 GCF_000517525.1 Limulus polyphemus | reverse complement strand
AATAATGTGGCCTGTCAATAAGAAGACACAATATTTAACGATACTGTGTACTGTCAATAAGAAGAGTTGAATCTTGTGTCTTCTTATTGACAGGAGACAGTATCGTTAAATCTTGTGTCTTGTTATTGACAGTACACAGTATCGTTAAATCTTGTGTCTTCTTATTGACAGTATACAGTATCGTTAAATCTGGTGTCTTCTTATTGATAGTACGCAGTATCGTTAAATCTTGTGTCTTCTTATTGACAGTACACAGTATCGTTAAATATTGTGTCTTCTTATTGACAGGCCACAGATACTGTGTACTGACAATAAGAAAACACAAGATTTAACGATACTATGTACTTTCAATAAGAAGACACAAGATTTAACAATA
>NW_013913123.1:0-227 GCF_000517525.1 Limulus polyphemus | reverse complement strand
AATCTTGTGTCATTTTATTGTTAGTACACATTATTGTTAAATCTTGTGTTTTCTTACTGACAGTACTCATTATCGTTGAATATTGTGTCTTCTTATTGACAGTACAGAGTATCGATAAATCTTGTGTCTTCTTATTGACAGTACAGAGTATCGTTAAATCTTCTGCTTTTTTGACAGTACACAGTATCGTTAAATCTTGTGTCTTCTTATTGACAGGACACATTATT
>NW_013913122.1:0-260 GCF_000517525.1 Limulus polyphemus | reverse complement strand
CATTAAACAACAGTATATAAATGTCGTTAACAAACAGGTAGTAACATACCAATGTTAAAGACCAACATTAAACAACAATAGATATTAACAACATTTAAACAGGTAGTAACATACCAGTGTCAAAGGCCAACATTAAACAACAGTAGATATTAACGACAATTTAAACAGGTAGTAACATACCAGTGTCAAAGTTGTTTAATGTTGTTCCTGTTTAAATGTCGTTAATATTTACTGAATGTCAAAGACCAACATCAAACAAT
>NW_013913121.1:0-229 GCF_000517525.1 Limulus polyphemus | reverse complement strand
GTACTGTCAATAAGAAGACACAAGATTTAACAATACTGTGTACTGTCGATAAGAAGACACAAGATTTAACGATACTGTGTACTATCAATAACAAGCCATAAGATTTAACGATACTGTGTACTATCAATAACAGGCTAGAAGATTTAACAATACTGTGTACTGTCAATAAGAAGACACAAGATTTAACGATACTGTGTACTATCAATAACAAGCCATAAGATTTAACGAT
>NW_013913120.1:0-229 GCF_000517525.1 Limulus polyphemus | reverse complement strand
ATAACAGTCGACAAAATATAGTGGAAAACTGACTAAAAGGACCCTTATCAATGTCAACAAAATCTAGTGGAAGGAATATTAAAAGACCGATATAACAGTCGACAAAATATAGTTTAAGAAGGTTTAAAAATACCATTATGAAAGTCATTAAAACATAGCTTAAGAAACACTAAAAATACCTCTATCAAAGTCGAAAATATCTAGTCTAAGAAGGCCTAAAAAGTCAGTT
>NW_013913119.1:0-225 GCF_000517525.1 Limulus polyphemus | reverse complement strand
ATCTTGAGGATTAGCTACCTGTCTGTGTTTTAATATTACTGAACAAATGTCTGTAAATCACTAATAAACTTGAGGTTTAGCAACCTGTCTGTGTTGTAATATTACTCAACAATTCTCTGTAGATCACTAATAAATTTCAGGATTAGCAATTTGTCCGTGTTGTATTATTACTAAACAATTTTTGTAGATCATAAAACTTGAGGATTAGCAATCTGTCTGTGTTGT
>NW_013913118.1:0-226 GCF_000517525.1 Limulus polyphemus | reverse complement strand
AAATCCCTCATTCCATACAAACTCCATTGTGATGCTAGAAATGTCGGAATTGGAGGAGTGTTGTCTAGGACCTACTGAGTAACATGGAGGGAACTCCTTGCTATAGTAAAGAGTCTGACATATTTCCATCTTTACCTCTATGGGGCTAGGTTTACCATCAAGACAGACCTTGCTGCATTACGCTGGTTAAGACCATTAAAGAACCCAGAGGAACAACTGGCACGTT
>NW_013913117.1:0-231 GCF_000517525.1 Limulus polyphemus | reverse complement strand
CGACAGAATAGTTAAGTCTTGTGTCTTCTTATTGACAGTACACAGTATTGTTAAATATTGTGTGTTCTTATTGACAGTAAACAGAATAGTTAAGTCTTGTGTCTTCTTATTGACAGTACACAGTATTGTTAAATCTTGTGTCTTCTTTTTCACAGTACACAGTATCGTTAAATCTTGTGTCTTCTTATTGACAGTACACAGTATCGTTAAACCTCGTGTCTTCTTATTGAC
>NW_013913116.1:0-229 GCF_000517525.1 Limulus polyphemus | reverse complement strand
TATGTCCTTGCTCTCCACAGTTTCAACAACCTATCTGGGTAGCAGCCTTTACTGCTGTATCGTCTCCCATGTGTTGAAGTTGCCAGCATTGAGCTCTCTTGTGCCCAGGTTTGTTACAGTGCCAGCAAAGTCCCTCAAACTTCTCTGAAAGCTGACCTTTTCTGGCCTTGAATCTTGATGACTATACCAACATTGGCACCTCTGTGTTGGACTTAATGTAGAATTCGAA
>NW_013913115.1:0-228 GCF_000517525.1 Limulus polyphemus | reverse complement strand
GGTGTAACTCTAGTTACCGAATTTGTAACTACCATACGCATCTTTAGCGTTATTTGGTACAACAATCCACGAACACCTAGGTGTAACTCTAGTTACACAATTTATAACCACCATACTCATCTTTAGCCTTACTTGGTACAGCTATTCCATGACCACCTAGGTGTAACTATAGTTACCGAATTTATAACCACCATACTCATCTTTAGCTTTACTTGGAACAACTACTCC
>NW_013913114.1:0-229 GCF_000517525.1 Limulus polyphemus | reverse complement strand
AGTCAGAAGTCTACAGGGCCAGGTTCAGGACGAGAGTCCGTGCTAAAGGGGAGAGCCTGCAAGAGCTGGCACAGGACTTGGAGAGCATGGCACACAAGGCCTACCCAACTGCACCACCCGATCTCCTCAAGTTGTTGCTGAGGGAGTCAGTTCGTAGATGCCTTGGACAGCCCACAACTTAAGATACAAGTGAAGCAAGCACACCCTTTTACCATGCAGGATGCGATGG
>NW_013913113.1:0-881 GCF_000517525.1 Limulus polyphemus | reverse complement strand
CCATACTCATGGTTAGCGTTATTTGGTACAACTACTCCATGGACACCTAGGTGTAATTCTAGTTACATAATTTATAACCACCATACTCATCTTTAGCCTTACTTGGTACAACTACTCCTTTAACACTTAGGTTTAACTCTAGTTACCGAATTTATAACCCCATACTAATTTTTAGCGTTATTTGGTATAGCAACTCCACGAACACCTAGGTGTAACTCTAGCTACTCCATGAACAAATTCTGTAACTAGAGATACACCTATGTATGGAGTAGTTGTACCAAGTAAGGCTAAAGATGAATATGGTGGTTATATACACTTAGGTGTAACTCTACTTACCGAATTTATGGAGTAGTTGTACCAAGTAAGGCTAAAGATGAATATGGTGGTTATGGAGTTACACCTAAGTGTTCTACTTACCGAATTTATAACCGTAACAAGTAAGACTAAAGATGAGTATGGTTAACTAGAGTTACACCTAGGTGTTCATGGAGTAGTTAAACCTAAGTGTTCATGGAGTAGTTGTACCAAGTAAGGCTAAAGATGAGTATGGTGGTTATAAATTCTGTAACTAGAGTTACACCTAAGTGTTCATGGAGTTGTTGTACCAAGTAAGGCTAAAGATGAGTATGGTGGTTACAAATTCGTGAACTAGAGTTACACCTAGGTTTTCGTGGAGTTGTTGTACCAAATAACGCTAAACATGAGAATGGGGTTACACATTCGGAACTCTAGTTACCGAATTTATAACCCCCATACTCATCTGTAGCGTTATTTGGCACAACAACTCCACGAATACTTAGGTGTAACTCTAGTTACCGAATTCATAATCACCACACTAATTTTTAGCCTTATTTGGTACGACTACTCCATAAACACCTAGG
>NW_013913112.1:0-227 GCF_000517525.1 Limulus polyphemus | reverse complement strand
CGTTTTGTATATAAATTACAGGACTCTGACAAGGTGTACACAGATCAACTTGGAAACTCAAGCTTTTTGTATATAAATTACAGGACTCTGACAAGGTGTACACAGATGAACTTGGAAACTCAAGTGTTTTGTATATAAATTGCAAGACTCTGAAAACGTGTACACAGATCAACTTGGAAACTCAAGCTTTTTGATACAAATTGCAGGACTCTGACAAGCTGTACACA
>NW_013913111.1:0-227 GCF_000517525.1 Limulus polyphemus | reverse complement strand
GTTCTAAAATTTTTGTGAGACACTCTTTTGAAAAAACAAAACAGAAACTTTCATTTCGTGTGATAATTACATTTATTATTGTTGATCATGAAGTTCCGTTCTATACACCCAGCCAGCTTGATTCACGTCAATTAATAGAATTGTTTGAAGTGTTCCGAGTTGTTTTTTTTTTCAAGTAAAGTATTTGTGTCAATTTTCCTGAAATCTTGAAAAGCATATCTGTTAGA
>NW_013913110.1:0-226 GCF_000517525.1 Limulus polyphemus | reverse complement strand
CCCGAACATTGCGAGTCGACCGCCATGCCGGGCCTACAGTAAATCAACACAACAATAAGATAATATAGTGTGTATCTGACTTAACAATACATTAGTACATTAGAAAATAACAAAAATGCGGGCGATGTACACCACAATAGAGCAATACAATAAGTGGGCAATATGATATATATATGTGACATAACAATACATATTACAAAGAAAACATACCGACTATATGATTTAA
>NW_013913109.1:0-239 GCF_000517525.1 Limulus polyphemus | reverse complement strand
ACAAGATTCAACAATACTGTGTCCTGTCAATAAGAAGATACAGGATTTATCAATACTGTGTACTGTCAATAAGAATACACAAGATTTAATGATATTGTGTACTGTCAATAAGAAGACACAAAATGAAAGTACACAGTATCGTTAAATCAAAGAATACACTAGATTTAACGATACTGTGTATTGTCAATAAGAAGACACAAGATTTAACTATACTGTGTACTGTCCATAAGAAGACCCAA
>NW_013913108.1:0-230 GCF_000517525.1 Limulus polyphemus | reverse complement strand
GATCTTGCCAATTCAATAGTATCTCGATGTCACGTTAGGACTGTAGATTATTTTGGTCTTGCCAATTCAATACTATCTGGATGTCACGTTAGGACTGTAGATTATTTTGGTTTTCCCAATTCAATACTATCTCGATGTCACGTTAGGACTGTAGATTATTTTGGTCTTGCCAATTCAACGCTATTTCGATGTCACGTTAGGACTGTAGATTATTTTGGTTTTCCCAATTC
>NW_013913107.1:0-227 GCF_000517525.1 Limulus polyphemus | reverse complement strand
TATCATAATCTTTTATCGAAATTTCGGTTAGTGTCCATTTTATTGTTGTTGTTTTTTCTGTCTTTAATTATATTATAAACAAAGAATAGCTTTAAAAATAACATCGTTAAACAAAATTCCAACATATAAAAGGCCATCACGTCTTCTTATCAAATAAACTCCACCTTTTGGATTGTTTATACTCTGGGTTTGCGAAAATTAAATTTTTTTTAGCTTTTATAGTGAAA
>NW_013913106.1:0-229 GCF_000517525.1 Limulus polyphemus | reverse complement strand
ACTGCAGTGAAGCTTTTGGTTACTGATTGTTTTTCGATTTCTGGTTACCAGATGGTCCTAAATTGATGATTCTTCACCAAATTTGTTATGTAGGTACACTTTAACGTTGCGTAGTAATATGCAGAGTTTTACCTTCCTACTGTTTGTTTTAAAGGCGTTATGGAACGTTTTGCGTTTTGTACCAGTACTTCGTTCCATTTGGAAGGATCTTCTTGACATTTTTTCAAGA
>NW_013913105.1:0-226 GCF_000517525.1 Limulus polyphemus | reverse complement strand
GATACTGTGTACTGTCAATAAGAAGACACAGGATTTAACGATACTGTGTACTGTCAATAAGAAGACACAAGATTTAACGATACTGTGTACTGTCAATAAAGACACAAGATTTAACGATACTGTGTACTGTCAATAAGAAGACACAAGATTTAACGATACTGTGTACTGTCAATAAGAAGACACACGATTTAGCAATACTGTGTACTATACAATAAAAGACACAAGA
>NW_013913104.1:0-456 GCF_000517525.1 Limulus polyphemus | reverse complement strand
TCTCTCTCCCTCTTTGTTCAACCTCCATGAAGTTTTCTCACCATCTCTCTCCCTCTTCGTTCAACCTCCATGAAGTTTTCTCCTCATCTCTCTCTCTCTCCCTCTTCGTTCACTCACAATAATACATAAATTATCCTAGTCCTATTCGCTCATGTGTTTTAAAATCAAAAACTCTAACTCTCTCTCCTCTATATTTTCCTCGGTAGATTAAGAGGGACATTTGTCCCTGAATATCCTTGGAAAATTCCCTGCCCCCCCCCCCCAAAAAAAAATCATTTTTTTTCATATTCACAGTCTGGAGTAAGATTTCAAACTAGACAGTCTAAAGAGAGAAAGTAGTCTAGGTCCAGTTCACCAGTAAAGGCGACCGTGTTTTTTGTTGTTGTTTGTGTGTGTGTGTGTTACAGCGAATTCAATCACTGTGTTTGTGCGTTGTTTTTCAATACATTTGTGTCC
>NW_013913103.1:0-229 GCF_000517525.1 Limulus polyphemus | reverse complement strand
TTCCAAACAAATCGGCTTTCTCAGGACACAAGTCATTTGCTGCTTCCACCATACACTCTTTGATGAAGTTGCCGTCAGTAAACGGTTTTCCTCGCTCTGCCATCTTATGCGCTATTTTGTAACTTGTACGAGTGGCAGATTCATTTTCAGCAAACATTCTCGTGAAGAGATTCCTTTGAGATTCCAAAGTACGTTTCATGAACTCAAATTTCTCAGAACGCAACTTTCC
>NW_013913102.1:0-609 GCF_000517525.1 Limulus polyphemus | reverse complement strand
TTAACCCATATAATTTAGCTGCTGACTAAAGTCATCAGTGGGTCATTGAAAGATACAAGTTATTGGAACCTAGCCAATCCACTTGGACATAAAAAAACACATGTAGATATGTTGTAAAGATATGAGTTAATTAACACATTGACTGCAGATTGAAGTCAAGAGTGGGTCATAGAACGATACTAGTTATTGCGACCTATTTAGTCCACTCGGACTTAAAAAAACACATGTATGTATGTTGTAAAGTGTTAATTAACTCATACATTTACAACATATCTACGTGTGTTTCCTAAAGTCCGAGAGGATTAAATAGGACACAATGGCTAGTATCGTTCTATGACCCACTCTTGACTTCAGTCTGCGTCAATGTGTTAATTAACTCAGTAGATATGTTGTAAATATAATGTGTTTCCTTCAGTGCGACTGGATTAAATAGGGCCCAATAGCTAATATCGTTCCTTGACCCACTGTTGATATTAGTGTTTAGTCAATGTGTCAATTATTCTCATATATTTACAACATATCTACATGTGTTTCCTTATGTCTGAATGGATTAAAAAGGACCCATTAGCTGGTATCGTTCTATGACCCACTATTGACTTCAGTCTGCAA
>NW_013913101.1:0-295 GCF_000517525.1 Limulus polyphemus | reverse complement strand
CCTTTACTTGAAGTTAGTATGCAACAACAATACTTTACTTGAAGTTAATATGCAACAAAAATACTTTACTTGAAGTTAATATGCAACAACAATAATTTACTTGAAGCTAATATGCAACAACAATACTTTACTTGAAGTTAATATGCAACAACAATACCTTGCTTGAAGTTAATATGCAAAAAAATACTTTACTTGAAGTTAATATGCAACAACAATAATTTACTTGAAGCAAACAATACTTTACTTGAAGGTTAGTATGCAACAACAATAACTTTACTTGAAGTTAATATGCAAC
>NW_013913100.1:0-226 GCF_000517525.1 Limulus polyphemus | reverse complement strand
ATGTAAAATTCTAGTCTTTCATGTAACACTGCAGAGACTATGTAAAATTCTAGTATTTCATGTAACACTGCAGAGACTATGTAAAATTCTAGTCTTTCATGTAACACTGCAGAGACTATGTAAAATTCTAGTCTTTCATGTAACACCACAGAGATTATGTAAAATTCTAGTCTTTCATGTAACACCACAGAGACTATGTAAAATTCTAGTCTTTCATGTAACACCA
>NW_013913099.1:0-230 GCF_000517525.1 Limulus polyphemus | reverse complement strand
TCAATAAGAAGACACAAGATTTAACGATACTGTGTACTGTCAATAAGAACACACAAGATTTAACGATAATGTGTACTGTCAGTAAGAAAACAGGAGATTTAACAATAATGTGTCCTGTCAGTAAGAAAATACAAGATTTAACAATAATGTGTACTGTCAATACACAGACACAATATTCAACGATAATGTGTACTGTCAGTAAGAAAACACAAGATTTAACAATAATGTGT
>NW_013913098.1:0-294 GCF_000517525.1 Limulus polyphemus | reverse complement strand
ATCACTTCTATATTTACAATGAGGAAGCTTACACTTCTTTAAGAAATGTGGCATCTGGATTGGGTAATACAACTATTACTTGTCCATACGTTTTACATCATCACTTCTATATTTACAATGAGGAAGCTTACACTTCTTTAAGAAATGTGGCATCTAGATTGGGTAAAACAACTATTACTTATCCTTACGTTTTACATCTTTACTTCTATATTTACCATACGAAAGCTTACACTTCTTTAAGAAATGTGGCATCTGGATTGTGTAAAACAACTATTACTTGTCCATAAGTTTTAC
>NW_013913097.1:0-631 GCF_000517525.1 Limulus polyphemus | reverse complement strand
ATAAGCTTAATGCAGATGTTACCAGTCTTAACAATGTTCATGAGTCAACTGTTTAAACACAAGTTAATGAAGATTTTATCAGTCTTAACAGTGTTCATGAGTCAACTGTTTAAACATAAGCTTAATGCAGATGTTACCGGTCTTAACAATGTTAATGAGTCAACTGTTTAAACAGAAGCTTAATGCAGATTCTATCAGTTTTAACAATGTTAGAAGTTACTGCAGATGTTACCAGTCTTAACAATGTTCATGAGTCAACTGTTTAAACACAAGCTTAATGCAGATGTTACCAGTCTTAACAATGTTCATGAGTCAACTGTTTAAACATAAGCTTAATGCAGATGTTTAAACAGTTGCATTAAGCTTAATGCAGATGTTACCAGTGCACAAGCTTAATGCAGATTTTATCAGTCTTAACAATATTCATGAGTCAAGTGTTTAAACTTAAGCTTAATGCAGATGTTACCAGTCTTAATAATGTTTATGAGTCAACTGTTTAAACACAAGTTAATGAAGATTTTATCAGTCTTAACAGTGTTCATGAGTAAACTGTTTAAACATAAGCTTAATGCAGATGTTACCAGTCTTAATAATGTTCATGAGTCAACTGTTTAGAAACACAAGCTTAATG
>NW_013913096.1:0-229 GCF_000517525.1 Limulus polyphemus | reverse complement strand
CTCAAACAGTGTACCTGATAACTGGATCTTAGGGATATAGTTAGGGTCAGTGTTTATAAACCAAATCAAACAGTGTACCTGATAACTGGGTCTGAGGAATGTAGTGAGGGTCAGTGTTTATAAACCAACTCAAACAGTGTACCTGATAACTGGATCTGAGGAATATAGTGAGGGTCAGTGTTTGTAAACCAAATCAAACAGTGTACCTGATAACTGGATCTGAGGAATG
>NW_013913095.1:0-254 GCF_000517525.1 Limulus polyphemus | reverse complement strand
AGGTATTGAGATTAATAGTTTAGTATCTTTGTGTAGATTTAAACACAAACTTTTCTCCACATTAAAATACTTTCATTTGTGAACTTTTGTTTAATAATTGTAATACCAGATATCAGTTATTGTTATAATGTTGCCTAGATACCTACTTTAAAGCAGTTTTCCACAGTTAAACAAATTTTCAATGCTCAGCACACTGTTACCCAATGAAGTTTCCTGTAAGAGGGCTGAAAGCTTGCAAGTAAAAGTATTTTAAC
>NW_013913094.1:0-229 GCF_000517525.1 Limulus polyphemus | reverse complement strand
TACCGCTATCAAAGTCGAAAATATCAAGTCTAAGAAGGACCAAAAAGAAAGTTATGCAAGTCGAAAAAATCGAGTGGAAGAAAACTAATAACACGTTTTCAAAGTCAAAAATATCTAGTGGAAAACTGACTAAAAGGACCCTTATCAATGTCAACAAAATCTGGAGGAAGGAAAACCAAAAGTCCGTTATAACAGTCGACAAAATATAGTGGAAATTGACGAAAAAGAT
>NW_013913093.1:0-384 GCF_000517525.1 Limulus polyphemus | reverse complement strand
CTTACTAATAAGAAGACACAATATTCAACGATAATGTGTACTGTCATTAAAAAAACACAAGATTTAACAAATTTAACAATAATGTGTCCTGTCGACAGTACATATTATTGTTAAATCTTGTGTTTTCTTACTGACAGTACACATTATCGTTGAATCTTGTATCTTCTTATTGACAGTACACTGTATCGTTAAATCTTGTTTCTTCTTATTGACAGTACACAGTATCGTTAAATCTTGTATCTTCTTATTGACAAGACACATTATTGTTAAATTTGTTAAATCTTGTGTTTTTTTAATGACAGTACACATTATCGTTAAATCTTGTGTCTTCTTATTGACAGTACACAGTATCGTTAAATCTTGTATCTTCTTATTGACAGTACA
>NW_013913092.1:0-225 GCF_000517525.1 Limulus polyphemus | reverse complement strand
AACATAGATATATACGTAACCTTCCTAGCTATTGTAACATAGAAATAAACGTAACCTTCCTAGCTATTGTAACATAGAAATATACGTAACATTCCTAGCTATTGTAACATAGATATATACGTAACCTTCCTAGCTAATGTAACATAGAAATATACGTAACCTTCCTAGCTACTGTAGCATAGAAATATACGTAACCTTCCTAGCTACTGTAGCATAGAAATATAC
>NW_013913091.1:0-483 GCF_000517525.1 Limulus polyphemus | reverse complement strand
TTTCCTATACTTGTGTATATACAATACCTTGCTCCAGTCTATTAATCAAAATTTAGCCAGTTTCAACAGTTAACATTCCAGGAACTTAATGAAAATAACAATATTTAATGTATAACCCTATAAAGCTATTGTATAAACATAAACGCATTTTCCTTAGGTTTATTTAGGATAGAAAATACTTCCATGAAAAACAAACTAAAACTTAACAACTTTATTTACCCAAAACCACAATTTTAGGCTTTAAACGTTGCTTTAAATAGTGTAAAAATGTTATTTCGTTGAAGTTCTGAAGCAATTAACAGTGATTTCAAAGAATAATGTGCAGGATATCGTTGGTTATATATGATAATATAATATAACAATAGCCACTTGAATTAAACCAACAGATAATTAACAATAACTTAATTAAATGTACAGAATTTACAAACACAAAATTAAAATTCAACAAAGTCTCTTAATTTTACGGGACATATCTTCTTCCGT
>NW_013913090.1:0-229 GCF_000517525.1 Limulus polyphemus | reverse complement strand
CTCATCTTTAGCCTTACTTGGTACAACTACTCCATGAACACCTAGGTGTAACTCTATTTACCGAATTTATAACCACCATACTCATCTTTGGCCTTACTTCTACAACTACTCCATGAACACCATGGTGTAACTATTGTCACCGAATATATAACCACCATAGTCATCTTTAGCGGCATTTGGTACAACAACTCCACGAACACTTAGGTGTAACTCTAGTTACGGAATATAT
>NW_013913089.1:0-276 GCF_000517525.1 Limulus polyphemus | reverse complement strand
GGTATAATACCTCCAATATTCAGTTTTTCGACGAAATAATCACTATCCGCTATTTTTCGTTTAATTTAGCAACAAAAACACGTTTTTTGAATTTTCCAAAAAAATCATATTTTCACTAAAAAGCCAAAGCTATAGCTCATGATTTTCCCCAAATTTTGAAAAAATTGTTCTTACCTCATATTTCATGACAAAGATGCATTTGATGTAAGACCTTCGAAATGGATATCCTTTAACGAAAATTCCCAATACTTATTTCATAATCTGTGGCCAATACTT
>NW_013913088.1:0-229 GCF_000517525.1 Limulus polyphemus | reverse complement strand
GCTGGCACATGACTTGGAAAATATGGCACACAAGGCCTGCCCAACTGCACCACCCGATCTTTTCAAGTTGTTGCTGAGGGATCAGTTTGTAGATAACTTGGACAGTCCACAACTGAAGATACAAGTAGAGCAAGCACACCCCTCTACTATGCAGGATGCAATGGCCAGAGCTCTCGAATTTGAATCCTACGTTAAGTCCAGCACAGAGGTACCAAGGTTGGTACAGTCG
>NW_013913087.1:0-229 GCF_000517525.1 Limulus polyphemus | reverse complement strand
ACACCTAAGTGTTCATGGAGTAGTTGTTTCAAGTAAAGCTAAAGATGAGTATGGTGATTATAAATTCGGTAACTAGAGTTATACCTAGGTGTTTATGGAGTAGTTGTACCTAGTAAGGCTAAAGATGAGTATGGTGGTTATAAATTCGGTAAGTAGAGTTACACCTAGGTGTTCGTGGAGTTGTTGTACCAAATAATGTTAAATACGAGTATATTGGTTACAAATTCGG
>NW_013913086.1:0-624 GCF_000517525.1 Limulus polyphemus | reverse complement strand
TGGAACTTTCGTGACAGTATTAAACCAGCAGTTTGTAGAATGAATGTCCTGGAACTTTCGTGACAGTATTAAACCAGCAGTTTGTAGAATGAATGTTCTGGAACTTTCGTGACAGTATTAAACCAGCAGTTTGTAGAATGAATGTTCTGGAACTTTCGTGACAGTATTAAACCACGAATGTTCCAGAACATTCATTCTACAAACTGCTGGTTTAATACTGTCACGAAAGTTCCAGAACATTCATTCTACAAACTGCTGGTTTAATACTGTCCCGAAATGACAGTATTAAACCAGCAGTTTGTAGAATGAATGTTCTGGAACATTCGTGACAGTATTAAACCAGCAGTTTGTAGAATGAATGTCCTGGAACTTTCGTGACAGTATTAAACCAGCAGCTTGTAGAATGGATGTCCTGGAACTTTCGTGACAGTATTAAACCATCAGTTTGTAGAATGAATGTTCTGGAACATTCGTGACAGTATTAAACCAGCAGTTTGTAGAATGAATGTTCTGGAACATTCGTGACAGTATTAAACCAGCAGTTTGTAGACACAAATATCAGAATATGAATGTTCTGGAACTTTCGTGACAGTATTAAACCAGCAGTTTGTAGAATGAATGTCC
>NW_013913085.1:0-229 GCF_000517525.1 Limulus polyphemus | reverse complement strand
ATACTGTTATGTTTCTTTTACTGCAGGATAAGTTCATTAATTATATACATGTATAAATGTAAAACTTTAGTGATATAGTTATACCTCTTAAGTCGATATTCTCAAATATCTGAACTATTCGCACACGTTTATTGTTATCTATTCCGGTTAGTCCTAAATCCACAAACTAAGCTGACAATGATGCAATGTAATCTTCATCAGTTTAAAAATTGCCAAACTGGAAAACTGT
>NW_013913084.1:0-401 GCF_000517525.1 Limulus polyphemus | reverse complement strand
TTTAGTGACTTTTGCAATCGTGTGAGTGGAAAATGGAACGGCACCTTTCCAGGGTTGGGATCACAGGATCCTACTGGGTAAAAGTTTGTTGTGGGGGGAAAGGGGAGTACCCCGAGAAACCCTACTTTCACGGTCGGGGCCTCGAAAATAATATTTCCCGATCGTATCCGTTGGACGTTGAAATGAAGAGAAAATGTAAAGGTTAGTATAGATTAGGTATAATAGATCAATCGTCTTCCCACCAGCCAAGCCTTTTTTTAAAGGTAAGGTTGGAAACGTCTGGTGGTAGTCTTCTTCGAAGACTGGTCCAGTCTTGGTGTTTCTGCGTTCGACGAAAGCTTCCAGTACCAGTTCCCGTGTTCTCAACATTTTTATTCCGACGTAGTACCAACCTTCTACAG
>NW_013913083.1:0-229 GCF_000517525.1 Limulus polyphemus | reverse complement strand
CACCAGCTTTTTCATCTTAAAAATGGACGATCAACTCTACTGGATCAGTGAATAGATTACCAGCTTTTTCATCTTAAAAATGGACGAACAACTCTACTGCACCAGTAAATAGATCACCAGCTATTTCATCTTAAAAATGAACGATCAACTCTACTGGATCAGTGAATAGCTCACCAGCTATTTCATCTTAAAAATGGACGATCAACTCTACTGGATCAGTGAATAGATT
>NW_013913082.1:0-221 GCF_000517525.1 Limulus polyphemus | reverse complement strand
GTGTCATTATAATTAGGAAGACTGGTCATTGTTACCAGGAACATGTCATTATATTCAGGAAGACAGGTCAATGTTACCAGGAAAATGTCTCATTATAACTAGGAAGATAAGTCAATGTTAACAGGAACATATCTCATTATAACCAGGAAGACAGGTTAATGTTACCATTAACATGTCATTATAACTAGGAAGACAGGTCAATTTTACCAGGAACATGTCTC
>NW_013913081.1:0-229 GCF_000517525.1 Limulus polyphemus | reverse complement strand
TAGTTTATAGCCCTTCTATATCTTAAGGTTGAGAAATAAATTATGTAAGTAAACATCTTTAGAATTCTACTAGATTATAGCCCACTATAACTTAACGTTCAGAAATAAATTATGTAAATAAACATCTTTAGAACACTACATGTTTATAGCCCCTCTATATCTTAAGGTTGAGAAATAAATTATGTAAGTAAACATCTTTAGAATTCTACTAGATTATAGCCCACTATAA
>NW_013913080.1:0-229 GCF_000517525.1 Limulus polyphemus | reverse complement strand
CCAGAGAAGAATACCATCTTCAAGCTTCAACTGGTCCCATTGTGCCCAATAGTTCTTTGTCACAGGGCTTAAACTAGATACCTTCTCTCAAGCACGGGGTGCAAAACACTTTTTTAGAAAATCAATTACTGGCTTCAAATCTTGATCTTTCTCCTGTTCTGCTTTGATATTTATATTTGGTACCATTTCATCATCATGAACTTTTTCAGTCGGCTTGACTTCATCTTGA
>NW_013913079.1:0-229 GCF_000517525.1 Limulus polyphemus | reverse complement strand
TAAATGTCGTTAATATATACTGTGGTTTAATGTTTTTCTTTGACACTGGTATGTTACTACCTGTTTAAATGTTGTTAATATCTATTGTTGTTTAATGTTGGTCTTTGACACTAGTATGTTACTACCTGTTTAAATGTCCTTAATATCTACTGTTGTTTAATGTTGGTTTTTGACACTGGTATGTTACTACCTGTTTAAATATCGTTAATATCTACTGTTGTTTAATGTT
>NW_013913078.1:0-229 GCF_000517525.1 Limulus polyphemus | reverse complement strand
TTGTGACATTTGTTACGCTTTATCTAAGAAACAGATAGCAACAGTGAGAACAGTGCTGTGACAAGTGTTACGCTTTATCTAAGAAACAGATAGCAACAGTGAGAACAGTGCTATGACACGTGTTACGGTTTATCTAAGAAACAGATAGCAACAGTGAGAACAGTGCTGTGACATGTGTTACGCTTTAGCTAAGAAACAGATAGCAACAGTGAGAACAGTGCTGTGACAA
>NW_013913077.1:0-293 GCF_000517525.1 Limulus polyphemus | reverse complement strand
TGTCATACAATACCAATGATTCTATCAGATTCGTTCCAAGCACTGTATCACTTGTCACGCACCCACTAGTGTCATTCAATACCAATGATTCTCTATTAGATTCCTTCCAAGCACTGTATCACTTGTCACGCACCCACTAGTGTCATTCAATACCAATGATTCTATATCAGATTCCTTCCAAGCACTGTATCACTTGTCTTACTAGTGTCGTTCAATACCAATGATTCTCTATCAGATTCGTTCCAAGCACTGTATCACTTGTCACACACCCACTAGTGTCATTCAATACCAAT
>NW_013913076.1:0-280 GCF_000517525.1 Limulus polyphemus | reverse complement strand
TAATTAAATGGTATAGAGGATATTTTAATTAAATGGTATAGATGATATTTTAATTAAATGGTATAGATGATATTTTAATTAAATGGTATAGAGGATATTTTAATTAAATGGTATAGAGGATATTTTAATTAAATGGTATAGATTGTTCGTTTGAAGTTAAGCACAAAGCTACACAATGGGCTATCTGTGCTCTGCCCACCACGGGTATCGAAACCCGGTTTCTAGCGTTGTAAAATGGTATAGAAGATATTTTACTTAAATGGTATAGATGATATTTTAA
>NW_013913075.1:0-529 GCF_000517525.1 Limulus polyphemus | reverse complement strand
AATACCAAACACTGTTCATCTAACCATTAGCCAATACCAAACACTGTTCAACTAACCATTAGCCAATACCAAACATTGTTCATCTAACCATTAGGCAATACCAAACACTGTTCATCTAACCATTATAGCCAATACCGAACATTGTTACTATTTTATGAGAAACATTATTCATCTAACGAGTTTGCTATTGGCTAAAACAATGTTTGGTATTGGCTAATGGTTACATGAACAATTTTGTTATTGACTAATGGTTAGATGAACAATGTTTGGTGTTAGCTAATGGTTAGATGAACAGTGTTTGGTATTGCCTGATGGTTAGATGAACTATGTTTGGTATTGGCTAATGGTTAGAAGAACAGTGTTTGGTATTGCCTAATGGTTAGATGAACAATGTTTGGTATTGGCTAATGGTTCGATTAATATTCATCTAACCCTTAGCCAATACCAAACATTGTTCATCTAACCATTAGCCAATACCAAACATTGTTCATCTAACCATTATCCAGTAACAAACATTGTTTGTCTAATC
>NW_013913074.1:0-229 GCF_000517525.1 Limulus polyphemus | reverse complement strand
TTTTTTCCATTTTCCAAAAAAACTCAAATTTTCACCAAAAACCAAAGGCTATAGGCCATGTTTTTTGCCAAATTTTGAGAAAAATTGTTTTTCTTCATATTTCAATACAAAGATGGCCTTGATGTAAGACGTCCAAAATAGAGATCCTTTTATGAAAATTCCCAATAGTTATTTCATAATCTCTTATCTAAATTTCGGTTAGTGTCGATTTTACTTTTGTTGTTTTTTT
>NW_013913073.1:0-227 GCF_000517525.1 Limulus polyphemus | reverse complement strand
GACCTATAATGGAGGATAGCCCTAGTGTACCTGGATGATGTTATTGTATTTGCAACAACTTTTAATGAGGAAAGGTCCTGGCTAGAGGAAGTATTCAAGCGTTTGAAAGCAGCAAACCTCAAACTCCATCCCAAGAAATGCCACTTGTTCCAGAAAGAGGTGCTTTACTTGGGTCACATTGTAAGTGAGCATGGTGTGCGAACTGATCCTGACAAGGTGAAAGCAGT
>NW_013913072.1:0-230 GCF_000517525.1 Limulus polyphemus | reverse complement strand
CCACAATACTCATCTTTAGCGTTATTTGGTACAAAAACTCCACGAACTCCTAGGTGTAACTCTATTTACCGAATTTGTAACCACCATACTCATCTGTTGCGTTATTTGGTACAACAACTCCACGAACATCTAGGTGTAACTCTAATTTTCGAATTTATAACCAACAAACTCATCTTTAGCCTTACTTGGTACAACTACTCCATGACCACCTAGGTGTAACTTTAGTTAAA
>NW_013913071.1:0-438 GCF_000517525.1 Limulus polyphemus | reverse complement strand
AATTCATTTACAAAGAGTTCTGCACTTCTACCTAGTATCATTATAGGGATCCCTAACTTATTAGTTTATGTTATATGCATTGATAATTACATGTTTAGATTAATATCAAGCATTGCTGTCTAGTAGGTTATATGTAAAGTAAGAAAAAACAAATTCTTTTAATGATTATCTGGTGCATAAGACGAGTCACAGCTTTGTCATTATATGTACATGTTCAAGTGATATATGTTGATTCTTGTCTGTGATATTATATAGACACAAGAATAGAGCTAGCAATTAAAGAAAAAACTTTTCAAAAAGGAAGTAAATTCATGGATGGTATTTGCATCATCATGAATAATCGATTTGGAGATGCACGTGCCCCACGTTTGAAATTGCTGGGTCAGGATCTCTACCAACCTACCCTCAAAAGAGGGCTTATAATTAAAGTAGCGCATC
>NW_013913070.1:0-297 GCF_000517525.1 Limulus polyphemus | reverse complement strand
CCACAAATGGAAATACAACCAAATAGTCCCTGCACTATAATATAAGGCCACCTAGTGATGACATTGTAATTCTGTTCACAGATGGAAATACCACCTAAATATTCCCTGCACTATAATATAGGCTACCTCGTGATTACATTGTATTCTGTTCACAAATGGAAATACAACCAAATAGTCCCTGCACTATAATATAGGCCACCTAGTGATGACACTGTATTCTGTTCACAAATGGAAATACCACCTAAATATTCCCTGCACTATAATATAGGCCATCCAGTGATTACATTGTATTCTGTA
>NW_013913069.1:0-289 GCF_000517525.1 Limulus polyphemus | reverse complement strand
GTGGGTGATTTGGGGTTGAATAATCTTATATTTAAAGCCCGGTATAATAAACAAAAGTATCAAGGAAAAAATAAAAAAATCGAAGTTCGCCTATTTTGATATAGGATTATGGAATAAATATTGGGAATTTCGATGAAAGGATGTCCATTCTGAATAGTACACATCAAGGGCATCTTTGTATTGAAATATGAAGAAAAATAAAATTTTTTCAAAATTTTAGCAAAACATGAAGGTTATATATAGCCTTGGTATTTTCGGCGAAAATGTCAATTTTTTGAAAATTGAAAAA
>NW_013913068.1:0-226 GCF_000517525.1 Limulus polyphemus | reverse complement strand
ATTCGTGGAGTTGTTGTATCAAATAACGCTAAAGAGAGTATGGTGGTTATATATTCGGTAACTAGAGATACACCTAGGATGTTTATGGAGTAGTTGTACCAAGTAAGGCTACAGATGAGTATGGTGGTTATAAATACTGTAACTAGAATTAACCTAAGTGTTCATGGAGTACTTGTACCAAGTAAGTCTAAAGATGAGTATGGTGGTCATAAATTCTGTAACTAGC
>NW_013913067.1:0-229 GCF_000517525.1 Limulus polyphemus | reverse complement strand
CATTGTCTAATACTAACAGATCTTATAACTCTGATTTCCTTTATTCCTTGTGTCTTGAATCATTGTACAATACGAACAGATCTTATAACTCAGATTTCCTTTATTCCTTGTGTCTTGAATCATTATCCAATACCAACAGATTTTACAACTCTCATTTCCTTTATTCCTTGTATCTTGAATCATTGTCCAATACTAACAGATCTTATAACTCTGATTTCTTGTATTCCTT
>NW_013913066.1:0-238 GCF_000517525.1 Limulus polyphemus | reverse complement strand
ATCTAGAATTTAAACACGTAGTCATCAAACGTTGATGCCAAAATCGTAATCGGTGACTAAAGGTTTAAGTATAAAAAGGTCAATAATAACAATTAAATAAAGACAGATAAAATGTAATAACCAAATGTGAAAATTAGTAATTTTCTAACTAAAAACAAAAGCCAAAATTTGACAGGTGAACTAGATCATTGGTTCTCATACTGGGGGACACGCTCCCCAAACGAATGTGCGCGGACGT
>NW_013913065.1:0-229 GCF_000517525.1 Limulus polyphemus | reverse complement strand
TAAAAAAGGCCTGAAGTTCGAATGGACAGTTTCTTGCCAGCATGATTTCAAAACATTGAAAGAAAAATTGGCCTCAGCTCAACTTTTAAAGCTTCTAAATCCCTCACTGTCGTACATACTGGATTGTGATGCTAGCAATGTCGGAATTGGATGAGTGTTGTCTCAGAAAGTGGGTGAAAACGAACATGTGGTGGCCTAATTCAGTAGGGTCCTGAGTAGACCAGAGAAG
>NW_013913064.1:0-476 GCF_000517525.1 Limulus polyphemus | reverse complement strand
ATATATATATATACCAGGAATAACTTACTAACCATTGACACTAAGGATATATATGTACCAGGAATAACTTACTAACCATTGACACTAAGGATATATATGTACCAGGAATAACTTATTAACCACTGACATTAAGGATATATATGTACCAGGAATAACTTACTAACCACTGACATTAAGGATATATATGTACCAGGAATAACTTACTAACCACTGACATTTAAGGATATATATGTACCAGGAATAACTTACTAACCACTGACACTAAGGATATATATGTACCAGGAATAACTTACTAACCACTGACACTAAGGATATATATGTACCAGGAATAACTTACTAACCACTGACATTAAGGATATATATGTACCAGGAATAACTTACTAACCATTGACATTAAGGATATATATATACCAGGAATAACTTACTAACCATTGACACTAAGGATATATATGTACCAGGAATAACTTACTAACCAT
>NW_013913063.1:0-348 GCF_000517525.1 Limulus polyphemus | reverse complement strand
CTTACTGTTTATGTTTATGCTGTATTTTATATGTGATAATTCCTCGCTAACAGAATATATATATTTCTTACTGTTCGTGTTTATGCTGTATTTTATATGTGATAATTCCTCGCTAACAAGAAATATATATTTCTTACTGTTCATGTTTATACTGTATTTTATATGTGATAATTCCTCGCTAACAGAATATATATATTTCTTACTGTTATGTTTATGCTGTATTTTATATGTGATAATTCCTCGCTAACAGAATATATATATTTCTTACTGTTCATGTTTATACTGTATTTTATATGTGATAATTCCTCGCTAACAGAATATATATATTTCTTACTTCTTCATGTTTAT
>NW_013913062.1:0-229 GCF_000517525.1 Limulus polyphemus | reverse complement strand
GAACTTTAACTTCGTACCTTATCTAAGTAAGATTTTAAGTAACATGTCATAGTTTGATATAGGTAATCCTGTACCTGAACTTTAACTTCGTACCTTATCTAAGTAAGATTTTAAGTAACATGTCATAGTTTGATATAGGTAATCCTGTACCTGAACTTTAACTTCGTACCATATCTAAGTAAGATTTGAAGTAACATGTCATAGTTTGATATAGGTAATCCTGTACCTG
>NW_013913061.1:0-229 GCF_000517525.1 Limulus polyphemus | reverse complement strand
CTAGTCTAAGAAGGCCTAAAAATACAGTTATTAAAGTCGAAAAAATCGAGTGGAAAAAAACTGATAACACGTTTTCAAAGTCAAAAATATCTAGTGGAAAACTGACTAAAAGGAACCTTATCAATGTCAACAAAATCTGGAGGAAGGAAGACTAAAAGACCGTTATAACAGTCGACAAAATATAGTGGAAAAGTGACTAAAACGACCCATATCAATGTCAACAAAATCT
>NW_013913060.1:0-246 GCF_000517525.1 Limulus polyphemus | reverse complement strand
CTTTTCTTTTTCCTCCAGCAACTGCTGTAATCTCTCTTCTTGTTTAATTTCTCGTTCTTCTTGTTTCTTTTCTTGTTTAATTTATCGTTCTTCTTGTTTCTTTTACTGTTCGTGTATTGCTGCCATCAAGTCTGCTAGGCTGTAGTTTGATTTGCCGCTTCTCGTTTCCATTTTTTTTTCTATCCCACTTCTGACACCAATTTGTTACGTCTCCGTTTGTTAATTAACTCTCCGTAAATTCGTTCT
>NW_013913059.1:0-231 GCF_000517525.1 Limulus polyphemus | reverse complement strand
TTTAAATGTCTTACATCAAGGGCATCTTGTATTGAAATATGAAGAAAAACAATTTTTTTTCAAAATTTCGCAAAAAACATGGGCTATAGCCTTTGGTTTTTGGTGAAAATATGAGTTTTTTTGGAAAATGGAAAAAAGTGTTTTTTTGACGGAAAATTAATAGAAAAATATCCGATAGTGCTTATTTCGTCGGAAAACTCAAAATTTAGACTTTATTACACTGACGAAAAA
>NW_013913058.1:0-229 GCF_000517525.1 Limulus polyphemus | reverse complement strand
GCTGTTAGTGATTTCTTCTTCAGGTTTGGTATGCCATATGAACTGCATTCAGATCAAGGCCGTAACTTTGAATCAGTTGTGTTCCAAGAATGCTGCAAGTTGTTTGGCATCCGAAAGACCAGGACAACGCCACTTCACCCACAGTCTGATGGGATGGTAGAAAAGTACAACTGGACACTGGGACAGGAATTGGTAAAGTTTTGTAATAGCCGCCAAGATGACTGGGATG
>NW_013913057.1:0-228 GCF_000517525.1 Limulus polyphemus | reverse complement strand
AGTCATGGACTTTTGGAGACTGATGTCCAGCTTCAGTTTTATAAATATTATCTACTCATTGACTTTTGGTGACTGATGTCCAGCTTCAGTTTTATAAATATTATCGACTCATGGACTTTTGGAGACTGATGTCCAGCTTCAGTTTTATAAATATCATCTACTCGTTGACTTTTGGCGACTGATGTCCAGCTTCAGTTTTATAAATATCATCTACTCGTTGACTTTTGG
>NW_013913056.1:0-349 GCF_000517525.1 Limulus polyphemus | reverse complement strand
ACAATATTTAACAATACTTTGTCCTGTCAAGAAGATAATACAGGATTTATCAATACTGTGTACTGTCAATAAGAAGACTTGTTTGTTTGTTTGTTTGGAATTAAGCACAAAGCTACACAATGATAATACAGGATTTATCAATACTGTGTACTGTCAATAAGAAGACACAAGATTTAACAATACTGTGTACTCTCAAAAAGAAGACAAAAGATTTAACAATGCTGTGTCGTGTCAATAAGAAGATACAAGATTTAACAATACTGTGTACTGTCAATAAGAAGACAGAAGATTTTACAATACTTTGTACTGTCATTAAGAAGACACAATAAAAACAATAATGTGTACTGTC
>NW_013913055.1:0-370 GCF_000517525.1 Limulus polyphemus | reverse complement strand
TACTAACAGATATCAAACACGTCAAACCACACAATGATATCCACTAACAGATGTCATCAGGTGTTAGGTAAACACGTCAAACTACACAATGATATCTACTAACATGACATCTCAGGTGTTAGGTAAACACGTCAAACCACACAATGATATCTACTAACAGATGTCATCAGATGTTAGGTAAACACGTCAAACCACACAATGATATCCACTAACAGATATAATCAGATGTTAGTTAAACACGTCAACCACACAATGATATCTACTAACAGATATCAAACACGTCAAACCACACAATGATATCTACTAACAGATATCATCAGGTGTTAGGTAAACACGTCAAACCACACAATGATATCTACTAACAGATATC
>NW_013913054.1:0-279 GCF_000517525.1 Limulus polyphemus | reverse complement strand
GTTTGATATAAGAAAAACAAAACAACGTTCATATTTGTATATTCTATGCAGAAGGTCATGATTCGTTTGATATAAGAAAAACAAAACACGTTCATATTTGTATATTCTATGTAGAAGGTCATGATTCGTTTGATATAAGAAAAACAAAACATGTTCATATTTGTATATTCTGTGTAGAAGGTCATGATTCGTTTGATATAAGAAAAACAAAACACGTTCATATTTATATATTCTATGTAGTAGGTCATGATTCGTTTGATATAAGAAAAACAAAACACG
>NW_013913053.1:0-229 GCF_000517525.1 Limulus polyphemus | reverse complement strand
ACTTACAACACAGACATACTACAACAAAAAAATGCTGTAAACTTAGAAGGCATACCTAACGGGCAACAATAACAAACACAATCTATACATAATATTTACAACACAGACATACTACTACAGAAACAATGCTGTAAATTTAGAACGCATACCTAACGGGCAACAATAACAAGCACAATCTATACATAATACTTACAACAAAGACATACTACTACAGAAACAATACAGTAAA
>NW_013913052.1:0-229 GCF_000517525.1 Limulus polyphemus | reverse complement strand
CTATCCTTCTTGTACTAGATTTTATTGACATTGATAACGGTATTTTTATTCCTACGTATACAAGACTTTGTTAACTTTGATAAGGATCTTTTTAGTTGACTTTGATAACAGTCTTTTTAGACCTTCTTAGAATATATTTTCACAATCATAATGATCTTTTTACTCCCTTATTTCACTAGATTTTGTCGATTTTGATAACGGTCTTTTTAGTCCTTATTACATTATATTA
>NW_013913051.1:0-228 GCF_000517525.1 Limulus polyphemus | reverse complement strand
ACCTAGGTGTAACTATTATTACCGAATTTATAACCACCATACTCATCTTTATCCATACTTGGTTCAATTACTCTGTAAATACCTAGCTATAGTGACCGAATTTATATCCAAAATACTCATCTTTAGCCTAACTTGGTATAACTACTCCATGAACACTTAGGTATTACTCTAGTTACCGAATTTATAACCACCATACTCGTCTTTAGCCTTACTTGGTACAACTACTCC
>NW_013913050.1:0-229 GCF_000517525.1 Limulus polyphemus | reverse complement strand
AACAATCCATGTCCTGTCGTGTATTTAGTAATAGGTTGAATGTTAGTGTTTAAAACAATCCATGTCCTGTCGTGTATTTAGTAATAGATTGAATGTTAGTGTTTAAAACAATCGATGTCCTGTCGTGTATTTAGCAATAGGTTGAATGTTAGTGTTTAAAACAATCGATGTCC
Organism: Limulus polyphemus; assembly: GCF_000517525.1. Taxonomy (NCBI): domain Eukaryota; kingdom Metazoa; phylum Arthropoda; class Merostomata; order Xiphosura; family Limulidae; genus Limulus; species Limulus polyphemus. The sequence goes on along the minus strand of NW_013913050.1, from coordinate 56 downwards.
TGTCGTGTATTTAGTAATAGTTTGAATGTTAGTGTTTAAAACAATTGATGTCCTGT
>NW_013913049.1:0-229 GCF_000517525.1 Limulus polyphemus | reverse complement strand
GACTACATAACATCACGTTAAAGTTTTTCATAACACATCATTGTTGACTGCATAACATCACGTTAAAGTTTTTCATAACACATCGTTGTTGACTGCATAACACCACGTTAAAGTTTTTCATAACACATCGTTGTTGACTGCATAACATCCCGTTAAAGTTTTTCATAACACATCGTTGTTGACTACATAACATCACGTTAAAGTTTTTCATAACACATCGTTGTTGACT
>NW_013913048.1:0-229 GCF_000517525.1 Limulus polyphemus | reverse complement strand
TTTTGTTTTACCGTATTCTACGTTATATTTTACGATCTCTAATTCTTTATGTTTTACCGTATTCTACGTTATGTTTTACGATTTCTAATTCTTTATGTTTTACCGTATTCTACGTTATGCTTTACCGTATTCTACGTTTTGTTTTACGATCTCTAATTCTTTATGATTTATCGTATTCTACGTTATGTTTTACGATCTCTAATTCTTTATGTTTACCGTATTCTACGTT
>NW_013913047.1:0-300 GCF_000517525.1 Limulus polyphemus | reverse complement strand
ATGAGTTCTTCAATTCAAGTGTAAATGTATGGCTGTTTAGATAAATAGATGTATGCAAAACTAGAGTTCTAAATGTCTTCCACCCTCACCCCGACTGGACTTGTTATTACACTAACCACGAGTTCTTCAGTTCAAGTGTAAATGTGTGGCTGTTTATATAAATAGATGTATGCACAAATAGAGTTCTAAATGTCTTCCACCCTCACCCCGGGTGGACTTGTTATTACACTAACCATGAGTTCTTCAGTTCAAGTGTAAATGTATGGCTGTTTATATAAATAGATGTATGCACAAATAGAG
>NW_013913046.1:0-229 GCF_000517525.1 Limulus polyphemus | reverse complement strand
ATCTCTAAGGACAGCGTTAATTGTGTTCTTGTGTTATGGTGAAGCTGAGTATCTCCGAGGGCAGCGTTACTGACATACTGCGTTATCAGGTTTAACTACTCTATTCTTGTGTTATGGTGAAGCTTATCTCTAAGGACAGCGTTACTTGTGTTCTTGTGAAGCTGAGTATCTCTGAGGGCAGCGTTACTGACGTACGCTTTTCATCAAACTTAATTACTTTATATAGAAG
>NW_013913045.1:0-227 GCF_000517525.1 Limulus polyphemus | reverse complement strand
GAATTATGACACGTGGAATTGTTGTTGTTAGTATACAAGGACAAATTTAGAGGCCCGGCATGGCCAGGTGGTTAAGGCGCTCGACTCGCAATGTGAGGGTTGCGGGTTCGAATCCCCGTCACACCAAACATGCTCGCCCTTTCAGCCGTGGGGGCGTTATAATGTGACGGTCAATCTCACTATTCGTTGGTCAAAGAGTAGCCCAAGAGTTGGCTGTGGGTGGTGAT
>NW_013913044.1:0-229 GCF_000517525.1 Limulus polyphemus | reverse complement strand
TTACACATACATACATATATATAACTATCAAAGATAAGGGGGGATGCTGTGTTAACACATACATACATACATATCTATAACTATCAAAGATAAAGGAGGATGCTGTGCTTACACGTACATACATATCTATAACTATCAAAGATAAAGGAGGATGCTGTGTTAACACATACATACATATCTATAACTATCAAAGATAAAGGAGGATGCTGTGTTTACACATACATACATG
>NW_013913043.1:0-229 GCF_000517525.1 Limulus polyphemus | reverse complement strand
GAATCCAGATGACTGTACCAACCTTGGTACCTCTGTGCTGGACTTAATGTAGGATTCAAATTCGAGAGCTCTGGCCATTGCATCCTCCATAGTAGAGGGGTGTGCTTGCTTCACTTGTATCTTAAGTTGTGGACTGTCCAAGGCATCTATGAACTGATCCCTCAGCAACAACTTGAGGACATCGGTTGGCACAGTTGGGTAGGCCTTGTGTGCCATACTTTCCAAATCC
>NW_013913042.1:0-233 GCF_000517525.1 Limulus polyphemus | reverse complement strand
ATACAAAATTTGGAGATGATCCATCCAAATGGAACGACGTACTGGTACAAAACGCAAAACCTTCCATTTCTCTTTTAAAACAAACAGTAGAAAGGTAAAACTCTGCATATTACTACGCAACGTTAAAGTGTACCTACATACCAAATTTGGTGAAGAATCATCAATTTAGGACCCTCTGGTAACAAGAAATCGAAAAACAATCAGTAACAAAAAGCTTCACTGCAGTACACATA
>NW_013913041.1:0-230 GCF_000517525.1 Limulus polyphemus | reverse complement strand
CAATTTGCTAACTTATCCCCCACACCTTTAGAGAGTTTTTTACAAGCCTTTTTTTTATGTGGCACCTTGTGAAATGCTTTTTGAAAATCCAAATACACCAAATCTACACAGCATGGTCACAAGTAAATAGACACCACCATTTCAGAAAAAATGAGAATTTTCAGTCATATTCACATGAATTGATATATTTATAATTGAATTAATATCTAGTAGATCTTCCTTTTGCTTCG
>NW_013913040.1:0-229 GCF_000517525.1 Limulus polyphemus | reverse complement strand
AATATATAGTAACCAATCTACATTAGAAATACACTGTATATAGACCAATATATAGTAACCAATCTACATTAGAAATACACTGTATATAGACCAATATATAGTAACCAATCTACATTAGAAATACACTGTATATAGACCAATATATAGTAACCAATCATTAGTTATATTGCACAATACGACCTATACTTTCTAGTGATTAAACATCATGAGGAATGATGGATTACCACCC
>NW_013913039.1:0-229 GCF_000517525.1 Limulus polyphemus | reverse complement strand
ACTTGTGTCGCTAAAGTTTCGTCGGAACGAATTTACGGAAAATTAACTAACGAACGGAGACGTAACAAATTGGTGTCAGAGAGTGGGACAAAAAAAAATGGAAACGAGAAGCGCCAAATCAAATTACAGCATAGTAGACTTGATGGCAGCAATACAAGAGCAGCAAAAGAAACAAGAAGAACGAGAAAATAAACAAGAAAAGAAACAAGAAGAGGAGAGATTACACCAG
>NW_013913038.1:0-229 GCF_000517525.1 Limulus polyphemus | reverse complement strand
GACAGTACAAAGTATCGTTAAATCTTGTGTCTTCTTATTGACAGTACACAGTATCGTTAAATCTTGTGTCTTTTTATTGACAGTACACAGTATCGTTAAATCTTGTGTCTTCTTATAGATAGTACCCAGTATCGTTAAATATAGTGTATTCTTATTGACAGTACACAGTATTGTTAAATCTTGTGTCTTCTTATTGACAGGACACAGTATCGTTAAATCGTGTGTCTTT
>NW_013913037.1:0-402 GCF_000517525.1 Limulus polyphemus | reverse complement strand
AGTAGATATCTCAATGTGGCTGTAAAACAAATACATCTTAAATATACACAGTAGATATCTCAATGTGGCTCTAAACTAAATATATTGTAAAAAAGGCACTGTAGATATATCAATGTCGCTCTAAAACACATAGATCGTAAAGCAGACACAGCAGATACCTCAATTTCGCTCTTAAAACAAATAGATCGTGAAGTAGACTCAGTAGATATCTCAATGTGGCTCTAAAACAAATATATCGTAAAGTAGAAAAAGTATATATGCAAGGTGGCTCTAAAACAAATAATTCACAAAGTAGACACTGTAGATATCTCAATGTGGCTCTAAAACACATAGATCGTAAAGTAAACACCACAGATATCTCAATTTCGCTCTAAAACAAATAGATCGTGAAGTAGACTTAGT
>NW_013913036.1:0-228 GCF_000517525.1 Limulus polyphemus | reverse complement strand
ATCATTGGCACTATCCCGTATATAGAAAACACTGGCATACCTCTAACAGAAACCTGATCATTGGCACTATCCCGTATATAGAAACACTGGCATGCCTCTAACATAAACCTGATCATTGGCACTATCCGTATATAGAAAACACTGGCATGCCTCTAACAGAAACCTGATCATTGGCACTATCCCGTATATAGAAAACACTGGCATGCCTCTAACAGAAACTTGATCACT
>NW_013913035.1:0-428 GCF_000517525.1 Limulus polyphemus | reverse complement strand
GTACACCAACGATACTCACAATATTTAACGATACTGCGTACTGTCAATAAGAACACACAAGATTTCATTTAAAAGAATTGTGTACTTTCAATAAAAAGACACATGATTTAACGATACTGTGTACTGTCAATAAAAAGACTAAGGATTTAACGAAACTGTGTACTGTCAATATGAAGACATTAGATTTAACGATACTGTGTACTGTCAATAAGAAAACACAAGATTTAACAATACTGTGTACTATCAATAAAAAGACAAAAGATTTAACGATACTGTGTACTCTCAATAAGAAGATTGTGTCTTCTTATTGACAGTACCCAGTATTGTTAAATCTTGTGTCTTGTTATTGACAGTACACAGTATCGTTAAATCTTGTGCCATCTTATTGACAGTACACAGTATCGTTAAATCTTGTGTCTTCTTATTGA
>NW_013913034.1:0-285 GCF_000517525.1 Limulus polyphemus | reverse complement strand
TATGTTAAGTAATGTAGATTTTATTTACTGCTCTTACAGAGGTATTCTCTGAAACTACAGTCAATAAAATCTACATTATTTAAGAGATTTTTACACTAAAACCAAAATATCTATACTTCACTGCTTATAATAAAGCAATCATGTGACAGCATTATTGGATAGTATTCTGTTCTCTGGTCTGGTTATCTCATAGGTCAGGGTTTCTTTACCAGAAAGTTAACATTGTCGGTAAGGTTTATATCTCATAGGTCAGGGTTTCTTTACCAGATAGTTAACATTGTCGTT
>NW_013913033.1:0-402 GCF_000517525.1 Limulus polyphemus | reverse complement strand
TATTAGAGACTAATGTTTACTAGAAATGTAGCAGATTCAAAGAAATTGGAGCACTTCTATTAGAGACTAATGTTTACTAGAAATGTAGCAGATTCAAAGAAATTGGAGCACTTCTATTAGAGACTAATGTTTACTAGAAATGTAGCAGATTCAAAGAAATTGGAGCACTTCTATTAGAGACTAATGTTTACTAGAAATGTAGCAGATTCAAAGAAATTGGAGCACTTCTATTAGAGACTAATGTTTATTAGAGATGTAGCAGATTCAAAGAAATTGGAACACTTCTATTACAGACTGATGTTTATTAGAGATACATCAAGATAGTTGCACATCCTAGTTAGATTATCTTCATGTGTAGTATCTAAGTTGGAAAAATGTAGAACATAAATTTCAGTAAGTATT
>NW_013913032.1:0-229 GCF_000517525.1 Limulus polyphemus | reverse complement strand
TGGTAGTGTAATGGTAATGTGATAGTAATGTGATGGCAATGTGATGGTAATGTGATGGTAATGTAATGGTAATGTGATGGTAATATAATGGTAATGTGATAGTAATGTGATGGCAATGTGATGGTAATGTAATGGTAATGTGATGGTAATATAATGGTAATGTGATGGTAGTGTAATGGTAATGTGATGGTAATGTAATATCAGAGATATATAAAGAGACTCTCTAAGA
>NW_013913031.1:0-229 GCF_000517525.1 Limulus polyphemus | reverse complement strand
TTTTCTTCATTACCCATTCAAGCCGTCTCCAACCATTATTAGTCTCAAAGTGGGTTCCTCGTCATCGAAAGAGCTAGTATGTATTTTAAGACTGAGTTTTTGGAAGATTAAATACTCAAATCACCTTCAAAGTTGATGTTGACAATAAATATGTTTGAATTGTTGTTTGGTTATAACTGATAGGAGAAATAATTAGTTAAGACTACGAAGAGTTAGACGTCGAGTAAAC
>NW_013913030.1:0-710 GCF_000517525.1 Limulus polyphemus | reverse complement strand
AGTTACACCTAGGTGTTCATGGATTACTTGTGCCAGGTAAAGCTAAAGATAGTATGATGGTTATAAATACGGTAACTAGAGTTACACTTAGGTGTTCGTGGAGTTGTTGTACCAAATAACCCTAACGATGAGTATATTGGTTATAAATTCGGTAACTAGAGTTACACCTAGGTGTTCGTGGAGTTGGTGTACCAAATAATGCTAAGGATGAGTATGGTGGTTATAAATTTTCATCATTAGCTTTACTTGGCCCAACTACTCCTTCAACACCTAGGTGTAACTCTAGTTACTGAATGTGTAACCCATACTCATCTTTAGCAATATTTGGTACAACAACTCCACGAATACCTAGGTGTAAGTCTAGTTACCGAATTTATAACCACCATACTCATCTTTACCTTTACCTGGCACAACTACTCCATGAACACCTAGGTGTAACTATAGTTACCTCCGAATTTGTAACCACCATTCTCATCTGTAGCGTTATTTGGTACAACAACTCCACGAATACCTAAGTGTAACTCTAGTTACCGAATTTATAACCACCATAAAACTAGAGATACACCTAGGTGTTTATGGAGTAGTTGTACCAAGTAAGGCTAGTGATGAGTATGGTGGTTATAAATACTGTAACTAGAGTTAACCTAAGTGTTCATGGAGTACTTGTACCAAGTAAGGCTAAAGATGAGTATGGTGGTCATAAATTCTGT
>NW_013913029.1:0-229 GCF_000517525.1 Limulus polyphemus | reverse complement strand
AGCATGTTTACTGAACTTTTCAGAATGTCCTAATTCTTCTTGTTTTATTTCCAAATGGAATCTCCGATCTACTTAACCTAACTAGCTGGATAACCATAGAGACCGTGTTATATAACACATATGGATTAACGTTGCAGTATAAGTACCTTAGAGATGTTATAAATGTAGTATTTTCACCTAACTAGCTGGATAACCATAGAGACCGTGTTATATAACACATACAGATAAA
>NW_013913028.1:0-306 GCF_000517525.1 Limulus polyphemus | reverse complement strand
CAGTAGTTTCTATTCGGAAACTACTGCAAGCAGCCTCCACCACTAAACTACTGCAAGCAGCCTCCATCCACTCGAATAGCGTATTCGAGTGGCTGGAGGCTGCGTGCAGTAGTTTGTGTTCGATTGCCTGGAGGTTGCTTGCAGTAGTTTGTATTCGAGTGGCTGGAGGATGCGTGCAGTAGTTTGTATTTGCGTGGCTGGAGGATGCGTGCAGTAGTTTGTATTCGAGTGGACGAGGCTGCTTGCAGTAGTTTCTATTCGAGTGGCTGGAGGATGCGTGCAGTAGTTTGTATTCGAGTGGCTGGA
>NW_013913027.1:0-266 GCF_000517525.1 Limulus polyphemus | reverse complement strand
TATCGTTAAATCTTGTGTCTTCTTCTGTGTACTGTCAATTATTGTTAATACTTGTGTCTTCTTATTGGACAGTACACAGTATCGTTAAATCTTGTGTCTTCTTATTGACAGTACACAGTATCGTTAAATCTTTTGTGTTCTTATTGATAGTACACAGTATTTATAAATCTTGTGTGTTCTTATTGACAGAACACAGTATCGTTAAATCTTGTATATTTTTATTGACAGTACACAGTATCGTTAAATCTTGTGTCTTCTTATTGACA
>NW_013913026.1:0-229 GCF_000517525.1 Limulus polyphemus | reverse complement strand
AATAAAGTTTGAACTGGAAGTGAACTAGACAATTCTCTGTACAGAAAACAATGTATTATAAAATGTAATTTGATAGAATAAAACTTTGGCTTTCTGTTGGTTATAAATAATATAGTATTAAGCATCAATAAGAACAATTGTCAATTTTGTGAAAGAGATGATGTGACAGGTGGACTTGACAAGATGAGTCTGATTTTCTGTTTTATGGCTCTGTAACCAAATAAGATTT
>NW_013913025.1:0-399 GCF_000517525.1 Limulus polyphemus | reverse complement strand
TAAGTACACATGTCTTGACAACACTTGTTATATAACTAAGTACACATGTCTAGATAACACTTGTTATATAACTAAGTACACATGTTTAGACGACAGGAGTTATATAACCAAGTACACATGTTCCTGTCGTCTAGACATGTGTACTTGGTTATATAACTCCTGTCGTCTAGACATGTGTACTTGGTTATATAACTCCTGTCGTCTAAACATGTGTACTTGGTTATATAACTTCTGTCGTCTAAACATGTGTACTTGGTTATATAACTTCTGTCGTCTAAACATGTGTACTTGGTTATATAACTCCTGTCGTCTAGACATGTGTACTTGGTTATATAACTCCTGTCGTCTAGCTAGACGACAGGAGTTATATAACCAAGTACACATGTCTAGACGACAGGA
>NW_013913024.1:0-229 GCF_000517525.1 Limulus polyphemus | reverse complement strand
AAGGCTGGAAACGTCTGATGGTAGTCTTCTTCAAAGACTAGTTCTTCTCTATTGTAGTAAAAATGTTGAAAACATGGGAACTGGTACTGGAAATTTTCGTCGAACATGGTATCGGTACTGTAATCGTAGGATGAAAGAGACTGCCGGCCCAAACATACAACATTATAATCCGGAGTGGCCCACTTTATATCCAGCCTAAAGAAGTTCTTCAAGAACTCAGCTCTCAAAG
>NW_013913023.1:0-454 GCF_000517525.1 Limulus polyphemus | reverse complement strand
TGCTAATTGCAGCTGTAGTGCTATCAAACGCAGCTGAGCTACTATGGTTGCTAATTGCAGCTGTAGTGCTATCAAACGCAGCTGAGCTACTACGGTTGCTAATTGCAGCTGTAGTGCTATCAAAGGCAGCTGAGCGACTACAGTTGCTAATTGCAGCTGTAGTGCTATGAAACACAGCTGAGCGACTACAGTTGCTAATTGCAGCTGTAGTGCTATCAAACGCAGCTGAGCGACTACGGTTGCTAATTGCAGCTGCATCTCCACGACCAATTGTACAACTTAACTTTTACCTTTAGTCTTTAGTATTATGATAATATAGCATGCAATACATTTAAAAGGATTCTAGGAAACCATATATGTACAGGTGAAGTAAGTCAAGCAAAGCTCAAATATAAAGTGATGACAGTTACTTTGTTGAAGTTCTTTTTAAGTAAAAATTATTTTTCTCCTGTAC
>NW_013913022.1:0-229 GCF_000517525.1 Limulus polyphemus | reverse complement strand
TCATCTATAGAGACCTCAGTCTAGTGGATGAAATACCACCTGGAACAACCGTAACCTAGTGGCTGACATACTATCTGGAGAAATCTCAATCTATTAGATAGCATACCACATGGAGAAACCCCAGTCTAGTGGATAACATATCATCTATAGAGACCTCAGTCTAGTGGATAAAATACCACCTGGAACAACCGTAACCTAGTGGCTGACATACTATCTGGATAAATCTCAG
>NW_013913021.1:0-1062 GCF_000517525.1 Limulus polyphemus | reverse complement strand
GTGGACCAGCATTGTTTGTACAACAAAACAATTCACCTGTCAAGGAACCTGTTCTTGAGCTAAAGATACGTGGACCAGTATTGTTTGTACAACAAAACAATTCACATGTCAAGGAACATTTTCAGTTAGCTAAAGATAGTTCATTGACATGTGAATTGTTTTGTTGTACAAACAATGCTGGTCCACGTATCTTTAGCTCAAAAACAGGTTTCCTGACATGTGAAATGTTTTGTTGTACAAACAATGCTGGTCCACGTGTTCTTGAGAAAAAGATACGTGTACCAGCATTGTTTGTACAACAAAACAATTCACATATCAAGGAACCTGTTCTTGAGCTAAAGATACGTGAACCAGTATTGTTTGTACAACAAAACAATCCACATGTCAAGTAACCTGTTCTTGGGCAAAAGATACCAAACAATGCTGGTCCACTACAACAAATCAATTCACATGTCAATGAACATGTTCAGTGAGCTAAAGATATGTGGACCAGCATTTTTTGTATAACAAAATTATTCACATGTCAAAGAACATGTTTGTTGAGCTAAATATACGTCGACAACATTGTTTGTACAACAAAACAATTCACATGTCAAGGAACCTGTTCTTGAGATAAAGATACGTGGACCAGCATTGTTTGTATAACACAACAATTCACATGTCAATGAACATGTTCAGTGAGCTAAAGATACGTGGACCAGCATTGTTTGCATAACAGAATTGTTCACAAGTCAAAGAACATGTTTGGTGAGCTAAATATACGTCGACAATCATTGTTTGTACAATAAAACAATTCACATGTCATGGAACATTTCCAGTTAGCTAAAGATATTTGGACCACGTATCTTTATCTCACTGAAAATGTTCCTTCATATGTGAATTGTTTTGTTTTACAAACAATGCTGGTCCACGTATCTTTAGCTCTAGAACAGGTTCCTTGACATGTGAATTGTTTTGTTGTACAAACAATGGTGGACCAGCATTATTTGTTCAACAAAATAATTTATTTGTCAAGTAACATGTTCTGTGAGCTAAATATAAGTGGATCAGCATTGTTTGTAC
>NW_013913020.1:0-229 GCF_000517525.1 Limulus polyphemus | reverse complement strand
GTTTTACAAGGAATATTGTATCTAATTGTTTCAATAAGCATATCGTCTCTAATTGTTTCAATAAGAATATTGTCTCTAATTGTTTCAATAAGAATATCGTCTCTAATTGTTTTACAAGGAATATTGTATCTAATTGTTTTACAAGGAATATTGTCTCGAATTGTTTCAATAAGAATATTGTCTCTATTGTTTCACAAGGAATATTGTATCTAATTGTTTTACAAGGAAT
>NW_013913019.1:0-221 GCF_000517525.1 Limulus polyphemus | reverse complement strand
ATACTGTGTACTGTCAATAAGAAGACACAAGATTTAACGATACTATGTACTGTCAATAAGAAGACACAAGATTTAACGATACTGTGTACTGTCAATAAGAAGACATAAGATTTAACAAAACTGTTTACTGTCAATAAGTAGACACACGATTTAACAATACTGTGTACTATCAATAAAAAGACACAAGATTTAACGATACTGTGTACTGTCAATAAGAAGAC
>NW_013913018.1:0-441 GCF_000517525.1 Limulus polyphemus | reverse complement strand
GGTACACCAGGTCACACTTTATAGGTTTAGAAAACACCAATTCCTTTGTTATGTGTACACCAAGTTGCAGTTTATAACTTTAGAAAACACCAATTCCTATGTTATATGTACACCAAGTCACACTTTATAGGTTTAGAAAACACCAATTCCTTTGTTATGTGTACACCAAGTTGCAGTTTATAACTTTAGGAAATACTAATTCCTATGTTATATGTACACCAAGTCACACTTTATAGGTTTAGAAAACACCAATTCCTATGTTATGTGTACACCAAGTTGCAGTTTATAACTTTAGAAAACACCAATTCCTATGTTATAGGTACACCAAGTCACGCTTTATAGGTTTAGAAAACACCAATTCCTTTGTTATGTGTACACCAAGTTGCAGTTTATAACTTTAGAAAACACCAATTCCTGTGTTATAGGTACACCAAGTCACGC
>NW_013913017.1:0-230 GCF_000517525.1 Limulus polyphemus | reverse complement strand
AACATATCGTACCATAAGCATGGTAAACAAAGTGTAGAAATCTGTAACAAGTCGTACCATAAGCATGGTAAACAAAGTGTAGAAACCTGTAACAAGTCGTACCCTAAGCATGGTAAACAAAATGTAGAAACCTGTAACAAATCGTACCCTAAGCATGGTAAACAAAGTGTAGAATCCTGTAACAAATCGTACTCTAAGCATGGTAAACAAAGTGTAGAAACCTGTAACAA
>NW_013913016.1:0-229 GCF_000517525.1 Limulus polyphemus | reverse complement strand
CAATAAGAAGATACAGGATTTATCAATACTGTGTACTGTCAAAAAGAAGACACAAGATTTAACAATACTGTGTTCTGTCAATAAGAAGACACATAATTTAATAATACTGTGTTCTGTCAATAAGAAGATACAGGTATTATCAACACTGTGTACTGTCAATAAGAAGACACAAAATTTAACAAAATTGTATCCTGTCAATAAGAAGACACAAAATTTAACAAAATTGTAT
>NW_013913015.1:0-229 GCF_000517525.1 Limulus polyphemus | reverse complement strand
GCCTAAGTAAAGCACCTCTTTCTGGAACAAATGACATTTCTTGGGATGGAGTTTGAGGTTTGCTGCTTTCAAACGCTTGAATACTTCCTCCAGACGGGACATATCCTCGTAAAAAGTTGTTGCAAATACAATGACATCGTCCAGGTACACTAGGGCTATCCTCCATTGTAGGCCTTCCAATACTCGTTCCATCAGCCTCTCAAATGTTGCTGGAGCATTACTGAGCCCG
>NW_013913014.1:0-231 GCF_000517525.1 Limulus polyphemus | reverse complement strand
TTTTTGTAATTGTTGACAGTTTACTTTTTCATGATGCTAATGAACATGCTTATAAAGTGACAGTTTACTTTTCATGATGCTAGTGAACATGCTTATAAAGTGACAGTTTACTTTTCATGATGCTAATGAACTTGCTTATAAAGTGACAGTTTAACTTTTCATGATGCTAGTGAACATGCTTATAAAGTGACAGTTTACTTTTTCATGATGCTAGTGAACATGCTTATAAAG
>NW_013913013.1:0-229 GCF_000517525.1 Limulus polyphemus | reverse complement strand
TATGGATTCATGAATATGATATGGATTCATGAATATGATATGGATTAATGAATATGATATGGATTAATGAATACGATATGGATTCATGAATATGATATGGATTCATGAATATGAATATAATATGGATTAATGAATATGATATGGATTAATGAATACGATATGGATTAATAAATACGATATGGATTCATGAATATGAATATGATATGTATTCTTGAATATGATATGGATT
>NW_013913012.1:0-229 GCF_000517525.1 Limulus polyphemus | reverse complement strand
GGTACATGTTGTGCTAAAAGAGAACCCAAGCATAAGGAACGTGCTCCAATGAAGTTATATCAAGTTGGTGCACCAATGGAAAAAGTAGCCATTGACATTGCTGGTCCATTGCCCCAAACTCGTGCTGGAAACAAGTACGTTTTTGTGGCGATGTATTATTTCACCAAGTGGCCTGTGGCATGTGCAATACCAAATCAGGAAGCTACAACTGTAGCTTCGGCTATTAGTT
>NW_013913011.1:0-224 GCF_000517525.1 Limulus polyphemus | reverse complement strand
TAACAAGTAATGCAATATTATAAATAGCAAGTAATGTAATGTTATAAATAACAAGTAATGTAATGTAATGTTATAAATAACAAGTAATGTAATGTTATAAATAACAAGTAATGTAATCTTATAAATAATAACTAATTCAATCTTATAAATAACAAATAATGAAATCTTGTAAATAACAAGTAATGTAATGTTATAAATAACAAGTAATGTAATGTTATAAATAG
>NW_013913010.1:0-326 GCF_000517525.1 Limulus polyphemus | reverse complement strand
GTATAGCTTTCAACAATAATTTTCAACAATCTATAATACCACTGGTAATTTTACTTACCTGTAAATAATAACGTATAGCTTTCAACATAATTTTCAACAATGTATAATAACAGTGGTAATTTTACTTACCTGTAAATAATAACGTACAGGTTTCAACGTAATTTTCAACAATCTATAATACCACTGGTAATTTTACTTACCTGTAAATAATAACGTATAGCTTTCAACATAATTTTCAACAATCTTTAATACCACTGGTAATTTTACTTACCTGTAAATAATAACTTATAGCTTTCAACATAATTTTCAACAATCTATAATAACGG
>NW_013913009.1:0-229 GCF_000517525.1 Limulus polyphemus | reverse complement strand
TAGGTCCGTGTTAAGTGAATTGTATCTATATCTATTCAAAATTAATTCGCTCATCGTGAACCCTCGATAAGATATCAAGGAAGTTCCAGACCAGATAGAGGACTAAATATTGTTTGTCAGTTTGTAAACTTTTGTACATAGATCATTATTTGTAATAACTGTTATTGTAAATTGTGTTATTGTTTGTATATTAAAATATATTTCTATTAAAAAACTATGTATATCAATG
>NW_013913008.1:0-230 GCF_000517525.1 Limulus polyphemus | reverse complement strand
GACTATAAAAGATGCTATATGATGTAGTTACCTGACAGACTATAAAGGATGCTTTATGTAGTTACCTGACAGACTATAAAGGATGCTATATGATGTAGTTACCTGACAGACTATAAAAGATGCTATATGATGTAGTTACCTGACAGACTATAAAGGATGCTATATGATGTAGTTACCTGACATACTATAAAAGATGCTATATGATGTAGTTACCTGACAGACTATAAAAG
>NW_013913007.1:0-310 GCF_000517525.1 Limulus polyphemus | reverse complement strand
AAAGAAAAAATATAGATCACTGTTTAAAAACTCTGTTTAAAAACTCCTTGTCATACCTGTAATTACTTTTAGAAAGTAAAAACTCCTTCTCATACCTGTAATTACTTTTAGAAAGAAAGAAATGGATCTATATTCTGTTTAAAAACTCCTTGTCATACCTGTAATTACTTTTAGAAGGTAAAAACTCCTTGTCATACCTGTTATTACTTTTAGAAAGAAAGAGATGGATCTATATTATGTTTGAAAACTTCTCGTCATACCGTAATTACTTATAGAAAGAAAGAAATGGATTTATATTCTGTTTAAAAAC
>NW_013913006.1:0-229 GCF_000517525.1 Limulus polyphemus | reverse complement strand
CATACAGCATTCATTAACATCCATTATATAATTTTAAAAAGTATTATAATTCTATGATACTAAAGATAATTTGTATATATATATATAATTCTTTAGTTAACGATTCTCCTTTTGCTGGGAATAAAGACTACACTGCTGTTAACTCTGGTGGCGACACCTTATGGAGGAGAAGTGATGTACATGATCTGGATTTGTGGGTTCTTTACTACATTTCCTCTTGCTTTTGTTT
>NW_013913005.1:0-222 GCF_000517525.1 Limulus polyphemus | reverse complement strand
TAAATCTTCTGTCTTGTCGTTAAATTTTGTGTCATTTATTGACAGTACACAGTATTGCTAAATCGTGTGTCATCTTATTGATTGTACACAGTATTGTTAAATCTTGTGTCTTCTTATTGACAGTACACAGTATTGTTAAATCTTGTGTATTTTTATTGACAGTACACAGTATTGTTAAATCTTGATCCTTCTTATTGAAAGTACATAGTATCGTTAAATCTT
>NW_013913004.1:0-229 GCF_000517525.1 Limulus polyphemus | reverse complement strand
AAAGTGTACCCACATAACAAATTTGGTGAAGAATCATCAATTTAGGACCCTCTGGTAACAAGAAATCGAAAAACAATCAGTAACAAAAAGCTTCACTGCAGTACACATACGCTTTCAGAAAAACCAATAAAAGAGTAACATAAAACGACCACAAAAGTCGCACAAATGATAATAGAAGGCTAGAATTTTGCATGTAAATACGCAAGTATGCAACGAACGTTCATAAAAA
>NW_013913003.1:0-229 GCF_000517525.1 Limulus polyphemus | reverse complement strand
GTACACAGTAAGTAATCTTTGATCACTGACATCATCATAGAGACAGGAACCAAAGTACACGGTAGGTAATCCTTGATCATTGACATCATCATAGAGACAGGAACCAAAGTACACGGTAAGTAATCCTTGATCATTGACATCATCAAAGAGACAGGAACCAAAGTACACGGTAAGTAATCCTTGATCATTGACATAATCAAACAGACAGGAACCAAAGTACACGGTAAGT
>NW_013913002.1:0-229 GCF_000517525.1 Limulus polyphemus | reverse complement strand
CTATTACAACTTCGTCAGGAGATATCAATAAATATAATCACGACCTATATCCCCGGAATATAACTTGATTAGCTCAATTTTCCGCTGATATAGCTTCGTTAGGAGATATCAATAAATATAATCACGACTTATATCTCCGGAATATAACTTTATTAGCTCAATTTTCCGCTATTAAAACTTCGTCAGGAGATATCAATAAATATAATCACGACCTATATCTCCAGAATAT
>NW_013913001.1:0-231 GCF_000517525.1 Limulus polyphemus | reverse complement strand
ATTAATGTCACAAGTAGGGTACCCTCAAGGATCGGTCTTAGGACCTTTGCTCTTTTTGATTTACATCAATGATATAGATGAAGAAATGGTCAATAAATTACAAATTTGCAGATGATATTAAGATGTTGGATGTTGCCAGCTGTGAAGAGGATGCTGTTGATTTACAAAAGCATTTAGATCATTTAGTGAATTGGGCAAATAAATGACAGATGGATTTTAATTATAATAAAT
>NW_013913000.1:0-229 GCF_000517525.1 Limulus polyphemus | reverse complement strand
ACGTAACAAATTGGTGTCAGAGAGTGGGATCGAAAAAAAAAGAGAAGAAAAATGGAAACGAGAGGCGGAAAATCAAACTACAGCTCAGCAGACTTGATGGCAGCAATACAAAAACAAGAAAAGAAACAAGAAGAACGAGAAAAGAAACAAGAAAAGAAACAAGAAGCACGAGAAGAGAAATTACAACAGTTGTTAGAGGAAAAAGAAAAGAAACAAGAAGAACGAGAAA
>NW_013912999.1:0-229 GCF_000517525.1 Limulus polyphemus | reverse complement strand
ACTACTCAGTATAGTTAAATCTTGTGTCTTCTTATTGACAGTGCACAGTATCGTTAAATCTTGTGTCTTTTATTAACAGTACTTAGTATCGTTAAATCTTGTGTCTTCTTATTGACAGTACACAGTATTGTTAAATCTTGTGTCTTCTTATTGACAGTACACAGTATCGTTAAATCTTGTGTCTTCTTATTGACAGTACACTGTATCGTTAAATCTTGTGTCTTCTTAT
>NW_013912998.1:0-227 GCF_000517525.1 Limulus polyphemus | reverse complement strand
GAGTGGAAGTCTTACAAGTGGGATATCCTGACCTGTTCTGTCGAATTGATACGTTCGGCTTTCGTTGCTGTTATACCTTAAGAGCTGAGTTCTTGAAGAACTTCTTTAGGCTGGATATAAAGTGGGCCACTTCGGATTATAATGTTGTATGTCTTGGGCCGGCTGTCGTTCCCAGGGACGTGAATGTTTAGGTTGGCACTACGAAGGGCAGAGCTATTCCATGGTCG
>NW_013912997.1:0-230 GCF_000517525.1 Limulus polyphemus | reverse complement strand
GCATAACTTTCTTTTTAGGCCTTCTTAGACTAGAAATTTTCGACTTTGATAGCGGTATTTATAGTCTTTTTAAACTATATTTTAATGACTTTCATAATTGTATTTTTCATCCTTATTAAGCAATATTTTGTCGACTGTTATAACGGTCTTTTAGTCTTCCTTCCAATAGATTTTGTTGACATTGATATGGGTCGTTTAGTCAATTTCCACTATATTTTGTTGACTGTTAT
>NW_013912996.1:0-425 GCF_000517525.1 Limulus polyphemus | reverse complement strand
TATACAAAGCCGTCCTAAACCAGTAATATACCAAGCCGTCCTGAACCAGTAGTATACCAAGCCGTTCTAAACGAATAATATACCAAGCCGTCCTAAACCAGTAATACACCAAGCCGTCCTAAACCAGTAATATACCAAGCTGTCCTAAACCAGTAATATACCCAACTGTCCTAAACCAGTAATATATTAAGCCGTCCTAAACGAATAATATACAAGCCGTTCTAAACCAGTAATATACAAAGCCGTCCTAAACCAGTAATATACCAAGCCGTCCTGAACCAGTAGTATACCAAGCCGTCCTAAACCAGTAATATACCCAGCCGTCCTAAACCAGTAATATACCCAGCTGTCCTAAACCAGTAATATACCCAGCTGTCCTAAACCAGTAATATACCCAACTGTCCTAAACCAGTAATATATTAAGC
>NW_013912995.1:0-345 GCF_000517525.1 Limulus polyphemus | reverse complement strand
TTACCTTTTATAATAATTTTATAAACAAAGACTTGGAACACAACGTTACCTGGTATAATAATTTTATAAAGAAAGACTTGGAACACAACGTCACCTGTTATAATAATTTTATAAACCACTTGTTATAATAAACAAGACTTTATTTATAAAATTAATATACCAAGTAACGTATATACAAACGTCACCTGTTATAGTATATTGATTTGGCTTTTATAAACGTCACCTTGGCTGTGGTTTCGTTATCTGGTGGAACACAACTGTTATATTATACGTTATCTGGTGGAATACAACGTCACCTGGTATAATAATTTTATAAACAAACACTTGGAATACAACGTCACCTGG
>NW_013912994.1:0-227 GCF_000517525.1 Limulus polyphemus | reverse complement strand
TGCAACTGGTTGTTTTCCCTATGGTCAGTTGTTCAAAATTATGGACAGCTGCGCTACAACTGGCTGTTTTCCTTATGGTCAGTTGTTCAAAATTATGGACAGCTGCGCTGCAACTGGTTGTTTCCCTATGGTCAGTTGTTCAAAATTATGGACAGCTGCGCTACAACTGGTTGTTTTCCTTATGGTCAGTTGTTCAAAATTATGAACAGCTGCGCTGCAACTGGTTG
>NW_013912993.1:0-230 GCF_000517525.1 Limulus polyphemus | reverse complement strand
ATATCAATGTCAACAAAATCTAGTGGATGGAAGACTAAAAGACCGTTATAACAGTCGACAAAATATTGTTTAAGAAGGATTAAAAATACCATTATGAAAGTCATTAAAATATAGTGTAAGAAAGACTAAAAATACAGCTATCAAAGTCAAAAATATCTAGTCTAAGAAGGCCTAAAAAGTCAGTTATGGAAGTCGACAAAATCGAGTGGAAGAAACTAAAACACGTTTTC
>NW_013912992.1:0-229 GCF_000517525.1 Limulus polyphemus | reverse complement strand
AGTCATTACGGAAAAGTTTGGGTTAGACAAAAAGAGGACATTTGGTACTATTATCGAGGTACAGGTTTAAAAACTTTATTAACACCTACTACACGAGCCAGCCTGGCATCTTGATGTGGATTTAAAAAAAAGTCATTCCGGAAAAGTTTGGGTTAGAGAAAAAGAGGACATTTGGTACTATTTTCGAGGTACAGGTTTAAAAACTTTATTAACACCTACTACACGAGCG
>NW_013912991.1:0-274 GCF_000517525.1 Limulus polyphemus | reverse complement strand
ACACCAAAATAATACTGTTTGGAATACTTACACCATAATAATACTGTCTGGAATACTTACACCATAATAATACTTTCAGTAATACGTACACCACAATAATCCTCTCTGTAATATTTTCACCATAACAATACTGTCTGGAATCTTTACACCACAATAATACTTTCTGTAATACTTACACCACAATAATTCTCTCTGTAATATTTTCAAAAAAATAACACTGCCTTGAAAACTTACACCATAATAATACTGCTAGAATAGTTACACCATAATAATA
>NW_013912990.1:0-228 GCF_000517525.1 Limulus polyphemus | reverse complement strand
GTTTCATACAATATTCGAAAGTTGGATTTCTGTTTATTAACGTTTCACAGTTGTCCTGTTTCATACAATATTCGAAAGTTGGATTTCTGTTTATTAACGTTTCACAGTTGTCCTGTTTCATACAATATTCGGAAGTTGGATTTCTGTTTATTAACGTTTCACAGTTGTCCTGTTTCATACAATATTCGAAAGTTGGATTTCTGTTTGTTAACGTTTCACAGTTGTCCT
>NW_013912989.1:0-230 GCF_000517525.1 Limulus polyphemus | reverse complement strand
GTATGAAACCAATGTGAACTCAACGTTACTACCAACATCTCGATCATTTCGAAAGGTGTATGAAACCAATGTGAACTCGACGTTACTACTAATATCTCGATCATTTCGAAAGGAGTATGAAACCAACGTAAACTCGACGTTACTACCAACATCTCGATCATTTCGAAAGGTGTATGAAACCAATGTGAACTCGACGTTACTACTAATATCTCGATCATTTCGAAAGGAGT
>NW_013912988.1:0-229 GCF_000517525.1 Limulus polyphemus | reverse complement strand
AAGTAGTGTCGTTTGTAACAGTCTAATTTCAGAAGTGGTCATGTATGACAGCAGACTTTAGAAGTGGTGTCGATTGTGACAGCAGACTTTAGAAGTAGTGTCGTTTGTAACAGCTAATTTCAGAAGTGGTCATGTATGACAGAAGACTTTAGTAATGGTGTCGATTGTGACAGCAGACTTTAGAAGTGGTGTCGATTGTGACAGCAGACTTTAGAAATGGTGTCGATTG
>NW_013912987.1:0-229 GCF_000517525.1 Limulus polyphemus | reverse complement strand
ACACAAGATTTAACAATAATGTGTCTTGTCAATAAGAAGACACAAGATTTAACGATACTGCGTACTGTCAGTAAGAAAACACAAGATTTAACAATAATGTGTCCTATCAATAAGAAGACACAAGATTTAACGATATTGTGCATTGTCAATAAGAAGACACAATATTTAACGATACTGTGTACTGTCAATAAGAAGACACAAGATTTAACGATACTCTGTACTGTCAATA
>NW_013912986.1:0-228 GCF_000517525.1 Limulus polyphemus | reverse complement strand
AGTACTTCGTTCCATTTGGACTAAGTCTTCTCGAATTTTTTTTTGAACGTTCGTTGCGTACTTGCGTATTTACATGCAAAACTCTAGGTTCATGTTATCCATCTTGAGACTTTTGTGGTCTATTTTGTTACTACTTTATTGGCTTTCTGAAAGAGAATGTGTACTGCAGTGATGCTTTTTGATATTGCTCTTTTATAGATTTCTTGAGAACCCTCTGATAGAAAATTG
>NW_013912985.1:0-229 GCF_000517525.1 Limulus polyphemus | reverse complement strand
GGAACCAAATATAGATATCAAGGCAGAACAGGTGCAAGACCAAGATTTGAAGCCAATGTTTGATTTCCTAAAAGCAAGTGTTTTGCGCCCTGCTTGGGAGAAGGTGTCTAGTCTAAACCCTGTGACAAAGAACTGTTGGGCACAATGGGACCAGTTGAGGCTTGAAGATGGTATTCTTCTCCGGAGATTGGAAACTGCAGATGAGAAGGTGACGACCTGGCAAACGGTT
>NW_013912984.1:0-227 GCF_000517525.1 Limulus polyphemus | reverse complement strand
AGTATTTGACAGTTCAAGCTGTAGTAAATAGTACAATGATAATAGATACATTCTTTAGAAGGTAAACTAATATCCACAATGTAATTAAATATTATTGCAGATCGTGCCTTCACCACATTTCTACTTTTTTTTTTTACATTTATGAACGCTGGTTTTAAGGCGATAATGAATCTAGTTGATTTAAAGATCAACACGTGTGAAACACGATCAACGGTCAGTATCCTATA
>NW_013912983.1:0-229 GCF_000517525.1 Limulus polyphemus | reverse complement strand
TGTCTTCTTACTGACAATACACAGTATAGTTAAATCTTGGGTCTTCTTATTGAAAGTACACAGTATCGTTAAATATTGTGTCTTCTTATTGACAGTACACAGTATCGTAATATTTGTGTCTTCTTATTGACAGGACACATTATTGTTAAATCTTGTGTTTTCCTACTGACAGTACACATTATCGTTGAATATTGTGTCTTCTTATTGATAGTACACAGTATCGTTAATA
>NW_013912982.1:0-228 GCF_000517525.1 Limulus polyphemus | reverse complement strand
CTTGCAGGATGACGTTTCGATAGATTATCTAGAGAAGTGGACTGCAGGATGACGCTTTTGATAGATTATCTAGAAAAGTGGCTTGCAGTATGACGTTTCGATAGATTATCTAGAGAAGTGGCCTGTAGGATGACGCTTTCGATAGACTATCTAGAAAAGTGGCTTGCAGGATGACGTTCCGATAGATTATCTAGAGAAGTGGCTTGCAGGATGACGTTTCAATAGATT
>NW_013912981.1:0-229 GCF_000517525.1 Limulus polyphemus | reverse complement strand
TTATTTTTAAATCTTGTGTTTTCTTACTAACAGTACACATTATCGTTAAATCTTGTGTCTTCTTATTTACAGTAAACATTATCGTTGAATATTGTGTCTTTATTGACAGTACACAGTATCGTTAAATCTTGTGTCTTCTTATTGACAGTACACAGTATCGTTAAATCTTGTGCTTTTTTTGACAGTACACAGTATCGTTAAATCTTGTGTCTTCTTAATGACAGGAAAC
>NW_013912980.1:0-223 GCF_000517525.1 Limulus polyphemus | reverse complement strand
ACACGATTATTGTTAAATCTTGGGTTTCTTACTGACAGTACGCAGTATCGTTAAATCTTGTGTCTTCTTATTGACAGTACACATTATGTTAAATCTGGTATTTTCTTACTGACAGTACACATTATCGTTAAATCTTGTGTCTTCTTGTTGATAGTAAACAGTATCGTTAAATCTTGTGTCTTCTTATTGACAGTACATAGCATCGTTAAATCTTGTGTCTCTT
>NW_013912979.1:0-475 GCF_000517525.1 Limulus polyphemus | reverse complement strand
TACTGTGTACTGTCAAGAAGAAGACACAAGATTTAACGATACTGTGTACTGTCAATAAGAAGACACAAGATTTAACGATACTGTGTACTGTCAAAAAGAAGACACAAGATTTAACGATACTGTGTACTTTCAATTAGTACACAGTATTGCTAAATCGTGTGTCTTCTTATTGATAGAACAGAGTATTGTTAAATCTTGCGTCTTCTTATTGACAGTACAAAGTATTGTTAAATCTTGTGTCTTCTTGTCAATAAGAAGACACAAGATTTAACTATACTGTGTACTGTCAATAAGAAGACCTAAGATTTAACGTATACTGTGTACTGTCAATAAGAAACACAAGATTTAACGATACTGTGTACTGTCAATAAGAAGACACAAGATTTAACAATACTGTGTACTGTCAATAAGAAGACACAAGATTTAACAATACTGTGTACTTTCAATAAGAAGACACAAGATTTAACGGTACTGT
>NW_013912978.1:0-229 GCF_000517525.1 Limulus polyphemus | reverse complement strand
CAAGCTCATGACTAGGCCTAGTGGTCATATTGAATTCTCACATCTACTAGACAAGTTTGTGAGTAGATCTAGTGGTTATATTGAATTCTTACATCTACTAGACAAGCTCATGACTAGGCCTAGTGGCCATATTGAATTCTTTCATCTACTAAACAAGCTCATGACTAGGCCTAGTGGTCATATTGAATTCTTATATCTACTAGACAAGTTTGTGAGTAGATCTAGTGGT
>NW_013912977.1:0-229 GCF_000517525.1 Limulus polyphemus | reverse complement strand
GTAGATAAAATCCTCTTATTAAAAATTCACAACGATATATATATATATATATGGTAAATAAAAACTTCTGTTTAAAAAATCACATAGATATACATAAATATATAGTGATTAAACATTCACATCAATATATATATATATATATATATGGTAAATAAAAACTTCTGATTAAAAATTCAAATCGATATATATGTATGGTAAATATAAAGTTGTGATTAAAAATTCAGAACGA
>NW_013912976.1:0-228 GCF_000517525.1 Limulus polyphemus | reverse complement strand
CCGGAGAGTTCGAGAGGTACCCAAACACCTTCTTTAAGGAGTTCTACCATATTACTTAGATGTATATGTATTGTTTCATGAGATACATGATGCAATTACAGGGCCATTTCACGATATCAATTCGAACATGTCGTCCCTAGCCATCACAGTTTTTAAGGCTAAGGTCATCTGAATGAAATTTGCTGAACCATCGTTGACACTTACGAACGTTCAAAACATTTCCAGAAA
>NW_013912975.1:0-228 GCF_000517525.1 Limulus polyphemus | reverse complement strand
TACTCTGGAGCCTACTTGTAAACCAGTCCAGATTTGATGCTTAACTATCCGGTGTGTGTGTGTGTGGGTGCTTGTACCCTCTTATGAACACTGTCAGGTCTTATGTTGTTCATGCAGGGGGGTCCACTATCTCCTCATAAATCCAAACATGACACAGTCCCATCTTTGGTCCTTGGTGGGACAGTGTTTCACAACTTCACCTTAATTCCATGGGTAAGTGGAATTCTT
>NW_013912974.1:0-229 GCF_000517525.1 Limulus polyphemus | reverse complement strand
CTAACACATGAACAAACATAGATTATCCAACACACGAACAAACATAGATTATCTAACACACGAACAAACATAGATTATCCAAAACACGAACAAACATAGATTATCCAACACACGAACAAACATAGATTATCTAACACACGAACAAACATAGATTATCCAACACACGAACAAACATAGATTATCCAACACACGAACAAACATAGATTATCCAACACACGAACAAACATAG
>NW_013912973.1:0-286 GCF_000517525.1 Limulus polyphemus | reverse complement strand
CTTAAAGGGTCCAGGTCATCCTTAGCTCTTGTTAACAATACCAGAAATTAACGTACAATTAACGGGTCCAGGTCATCCTTAGCTCTTGTTAACAATACCAGAAATTAATGTACAATTAACGGGTCCAGGTCATCCTTAGCTCTTGTTAATAACACCAGAAATTAATGTACAATTAACGGGTCCAGGTCATCCTTAGCTCTTGTTAACAATACCAGAAATTAATGTACAATTAACGGGTCCAGGTCATCCTTAGCTCTTGTTAACAATACCAGAAATTAACGTACAA
>NW_013912972.1:0-229 GCF_000517525.1 Limulus polyphemus | reverse complement strand
ACAGTGGTAA
This sequence comes from Limulus polyphemus, assembly GCF_000517525.1. Classification (NCBI taxonomy): domain Eukaryota; kingdom Metazoa; phylum Arthropoda; class Merostomata; order Xiphosura; family Limulidae; genus Limulus; species Limulus polyphemus. Next base: position 219 of record NW_013912972.1, on the reverse strand, counting down.
AGTTTCAAACATGAAGAGTCTGGTAATCAGTAGTGGTTCTTCAAAGTGGTAAAGTTTCAAACATGAATAGTCTTGTAATCAGTAGTGGTTCTTCAAAGTGGTAAAGTTTCAAACATGAAGAGTCTTGTAATCAGTAGTGGTTCTTCAAAGTGGTAAAGTTTCAAACGTGAATAGTCTTGTAATCAGTAGTGGTTCTTCAAAGTGGTAGAGTTTCAAACA
>NW_013912971.1:0-515 GCF_000517525.1 Limulus polyphemus | reverse complement strand
TCAACTACCTTCTTCTAGTAACAACTCTATCAAATTGTTATATGTGAGGTCAGAGTAGTGACACTTTCTTCTAGTAACAACTCTATCAAATTGTTATATGTGAGGTCAGAGTAGTGACACTCAACTACTTTTTTCTTCTAGTAACAACTTCTTCTAGTAACAACTCTCTCAAGTTGTTATATGTGAGGTCAGTGTAGTGACACTCAACTACTTTCTTCTAGTAACAACTTCTTCTAGTAACAACTCTATCAAATTGTTATATGTGAGGTCAGAGTAGTGACACTCAACTACTTTCTTCTGGTAACAACTCTATCAAATTGTTATATGTGAGGTCAGAGTAGTGACACTCAACAACTCACTACTCTGACCTCACATATAACAATTTGATAGAGTTGTTACCACTCAACTACTTTCTTCCAGTAACAACTCTATCAAATTGTTATATGTGAGGTCAGATTAGTGACACTGAAATACCTTCTTCCAGTAACAACTCTATCAAATTGTTATATGTGAGG
>NW_013912970.1:0-229 GCF_000517525.1 Limulus polyphemus | reverse complement strand
TGCAGTTCAATTCCTCACTATCTACACACACATTACCTTCCCCGCTTTTATACCAGCGTAACCTATTTCTAGTAAGACCTTGAACATTCGACAAAGTACATGATAGTTCTAGAAACGTTGCGTCACAGTGTCATGTGACTCGCTGACGCAACACTGCCCCCTCCTTAATATTGTTCGTCCCGAACAATAACCACATACAATAAACCAATAACAATTAACTTAATTAAAA
>NW_013912969.1:0-304 GCF_000517525.1 Limulus polyphemus | reverse complement strand
GTATGAATGTATGTATGAGTATCGGAGAGTAAGAAAGTGTTTCCACTTCGAGCACTTTATCAAACTTATTACACCCAAATGACTTATTGTATGAATGTATGTATGAGTATCGGAGAGTAAGAAAGTGTTTCCACTTCGAGCACTTTATCGACACTTCTTACACCATCTTTTGTACTCAAATGACTTATTGTGTGAATGTATGTATGAGTATCGGAGAGTAAGAAAGTGTTTCCACTACGAGCACTTTATCAAACTTATTACACCATCTTTTGTACTCAAATGACCTATTGTATGAATGTATGTA
>NW_013912968.1:0-226 GCF_000517525.1 Limulus polyphemus | reverse complement strand
GTACACAGTATCGTAAAATCTTGTGTCTTCTTATTGACAGTACACAGTATGTTAAATCTTGTGTCTTCTTATTGACAGTACACAGTATTCGTTAAATCTTGTGTCTTCTTATTGACAGGACATATTATTGTTAAATCTTGTGTTTTCTTACTGACAGTACACATTATCGTTGAATATTGTGTCTTCTTATTGACAGTACACAGTTTGTTAATACTTGTGTCTTCTT
>NW_013912967.1:0-229 GCF_000517525.1 Limulus polyphemus | reverse complement strand
AATTAATTGGTGGTATATATAGTTACAATATATACATAGTAACTAACTGGTGGTATATATAGTTACATTATATAGAGAAGAACCAGCTGGTGGTATATATATTTACAATATATACATAGTAATTAATTGGGGGTATATATAGTTACAATATATACATAGTAACTAACTGGTGGTATATATAGTTACATTATATACATAGTAACTAATTGGTGGTATATATAGTTACATT
>NW_013912966.1:0-229 GCF_000517525.1 Limulus polyphemus | reverse complement strand
GAACAACTAAGTAACTACGTGGTATTCTACTAAAGCAATAGACAGGAATCTACGTGATATTCTGTTGAAGCACTAGCTAGAAAATTGCGTGATATTCTATTAAAACAATAAATAAGAAACTACGTGATGTTTTATTGAAACAATAGAAAGGGATCTACGCGATGTTCTACTGACGCAATAGCCAGAGAACTACGTGATTTTCTACTGAAACAATAGAAAGGGAACTACA
>NW_013912965.1:0-228 GCF_000517525.1 Limulus polyphemus | reverse complement strand
CCTCACAAGAGAGCCTGCTACAAACTGTGTAGCACCTCACAAGAGAGCCTGCTACAAGCTGTGTAACACCTCACAAGAGAGCCTGCTACAAACTGTGTAACACCTCACAAGAGAGCCTGCTACAAACTGTGTAACACCTCACAAGAGAGCCTGCTACAAACTGTGTAACACCTCATAAGAGAGCCTGCTACAAACTGTGTAACACCTCACAAGAGAGCCTGCTACAAA
>NW_013912964.1:0-438 GCF_000517525.1 Limulus polyphemus | reverse complement strand
GTGGATAGCTTTCGGCAGTTAACAATACTAATTTTATGTGGACAACTTTCGGCAGTTAACAATACTAATTCTATGTGGATAGCTTTCGGCAGTTAACAATACTAATTTTATGTGGATAGCTTTCGGCAGTTAACAATACTAATTCTATGTGGATAGCTTTCGGATACTAATGGCTTCTAGAAAGACTGCATTGGAGTTAGACGTGTGATTTGATACGTTATCCTGATGGAGTTATACCCCTTTTTGGTGATTTGGTGCATGTGTTTTATCTTGCATGATTGGTATCAATACGTTATCCTGATATATACCGTATTTTTCGGAATATAAGACGCACCCTTATTTTGAAGACAAAGTTTGGGGGAAAAGAAAGCTACAGTCGCATTTGAAAGACTTTTATTGAACAAAAATTCAGTTTGATGCTTTAAAAATTAGTATATG
>NW_013912963.1:0-228 GCF_000517525.1 Limulus polyphemus | reverse complement strand
ACCTTTTTTGTAGGTAATATTCTGATATAATTAATATTAAACTTGAAACATGTTTGGAAGTCCACCTTTTTACAGGTACTATTCTGATATAATTAATATTAAACCTGACACATGTTTGGAAGTCCACCTTTTTACAGGTACTATTCTGATATAATTAATATTAAACCTGACACATGTTTGGAAGTCCACCTTTTTGTAGGTAATATTCTGATATAATTAATATTAAAC
>NW_013912962.1:0-228 GCF_000517525.1 Limulus polyphemus | reverse complement strand
GCTAATTTAGGGACAGCTAGTGCAGATAGCCCTCGTGTAGCATTGCGCAAAATTCAAAAAACAAACAAACAATCAATAACACTATCCATCCACGATAACATTAGTTTGAATTAGTATCACTTATCCATCGACAATAATATTAGTTTGAATCAGTAACACTATCCATCAACAATAATATTAGTTTGGATTAATAACACTATCCATCAACAATAATATTAATTTGAATTA
>NW_013912961.1:0-224 GCF_000517525.1 Limulus polyphemus | reverse complement strand
TAATAAAAAGCAACAAGAATATGTCCTATAGTAAAATATAACACAAGAAATGTGTCCTCTAATAAAAAAGCACAAGAAATATGTCCTATAGTAAAATATAACACATGAAATATGTCCTTTAGCACAAAACATAAGAAATATGTCCTAGAGTAAAATATAACACATGAAATATGTCCTTTAGCACAAAACATAAGAAATATGTCCTATAGTAAAATATAACACAT
>NW_013912960.1:0-228 GCF_000517525.1 Limulus polyphemus | reverse complement strand
ACGGCTGGAGGAAGTATTCAAGCATATGAAAGCAGCAAACCTCAAACTCCATCCCAAGAAATGTCACTTGTTCCAGAAAGAGGTGCTTTACTTAGGCTACATTGTTAGTGAGAATGGTGTACAAACTGATCCTGATAAGGTGAAAGCAGTGCATGACTGGCCAACACCAGACAACGTAGGAGAGCTAAGAAGTTGCTTGGGACTCTGTAGTTACTACCGCAAATTTGT
>NW_013912959.1:0-228 GCF_000517525.1 Limulus polyphemus | reverse complement strand
AAGTACAAATGGAAAACATCAGTAAATTTAAAAGCGAATTAGATACGTTAAAGAACGATTTGTTGTGTGTTACACAAGGAGGATACATTGACCATCGACTTAATCAGCCCCAGACAATGGCAAGCCCCTTACAGAGCCCGCAGCTAAACCCTAATGCAGACATATTCAGTCCCGTCAGAAGTCGCATCCCAGATATGAATGTCAGTAATAGGAGTGATCCAGTGCGAA
>NW_013912958.1:0-228 GCF_000517525.1 Limulus polyphemus | reverse complement strand
ACAGTTTAAGTTACTGGCAGAGATGAATGGATAGACAGAGGAGCAGAAAGCTGTATATCTGGCAACGAGCTTGAAGGGACAACCACTGGAAATACTTGGACAGTTGACAGCAGCCGACAGACACAACTACAGAGCACTGGTAGAGGCTCTGGAACTCAGGTACGGAACCCAGAATCAGTCAGAAGGCTACAGGGCAAGGTTTAGGACGAGAATCCGTACTAAAGGGGA
>NW_013912957.1:0-241 GCF_000517525.1 Limulus polyphemus | reverse complement strand
TTCTCCGATAGTCGGTAACGTTCTTTCGTGTGCTACCGCGTTTAACTTGTTCCCATAATATAAGAGGGAAACTAAGGTTAGGGTCATCCCTCTCAAAAAGTCGGGGTACGGTCTCCGCCTCAGATACGCGGAAAGCCTCGGCATTGAACGCCAACCACCGGTCGAGGTATCGCCGACGGACCTGGGCCGCGTTCCCGGAGGCGTTCCGCAGAGGCGTAAGGTACCGCCGTCGAGATCGGGT
>NW_013912956.1:0-228 GCF_000517525.1 Limulus polyphemus | reverse complement strand
CTCTTTTGATGAGCTGGATACTCCACAGCATTAGTTGGTAATAATCAAATGAGGTTGGAAAGAAAATCTTTATTTTTTCTGTATTAATTCAATTAAATACATAATATTGATAACAATATTCTTAATGACTTACAACGAAGATATGACAATTAAATACTTCCTCTAAATAAATGTACATTAATTACATGCTGACATGAAGTAAATGTTTTATTCCTATAGAAATCTCTC
>NW_013912955.1:0-228 GCF_000517525.1 Limulus polyphemus | reverse complement strand
CTGACAGTACACATTATCGTTGAATATTGTGTATTCTTATTGACAGTACACAGTATCGTTAAATCTTGTGTCTTCTTATTGACAGTACAGAGTATCGTTGAATATTGTGTCTTCTTATTGACAGTACAAAGATTCGTTAAATCTTGTGTCTTCTTATTGACAGTACACAATATCGTTAAATCTTGTGTCTTCTTATTGACAATACACAGCATCGTTAAATCTAGTGTA
>NW_013912954.1:0-449 GCF_000517525.1 Limulus polyphemus | reverse complement strand
GACAATAATGAAAAAATCAAGGAGCGGCACTGCGCAGCGACCAGAAACCTAATACGGAAAATATGTATGTATATATCCTTGTAAGGCACTACGGTGTCACACTCTCCTAAAGAAGAGCGTAGTCGAAACGTTGAGAGAATAATTATCCTGTTATTGCATTCACAGTCTCATTGCTACCTTAGTATCCTAAAGTAGGTTTTGTGCCCGTCTCCAACTGTCGGGAAGAATGTCAGTTTTGTTTGACAGTTGGAGACTGAAGAATATCAGGTATTGTTGACAGTTCAAGACAGTAAGTTTTGTTTGACATTTGGAGACGATGAAGAATGTCAGTTTTGTTTGACAGTTGGAGACTGAATAATATCAGGTATTGTTGACAGTTCAAGACAGTAAGTTTTGTTTGACATTTGGAGACGATGAAGAATGTCAGTTTTGTTTACAGTTCGAGGCAG
>NW_013912953.1:0-228 GCF_000517525.1 Limulus polyphemus | reverse complement strand
AAATATGCAACTATGCAACGAACGTTCTTGAAAAAATTTCGAGAAGATCCGTCCAAATGGAACGAAGTACTGGTACAAAACGCAAAACGTTCCATAACTCCTTTAAAACAAACAGTAGGAAGGTAAAACTCTGCATATTACTACACAACGATAAAGTGTACCTACATACTAAATTTGGTGAAGAATCATCAATTTAGGACCCTATGGTAACAAGATATCGAAAAAGAA
>NW_013912952.1:0-229 GCF_000517525.1 Limulus polyphemus | reverse complement strand
AAAGCGATGTGACTTGTGTTGTTATTAATAATTACTAAAATAATATTTGCTGTATAAAGTGTATACTGTCTTTATGGCTCAGCGGTAAATTAGAGGGTTTATAAAATAAAATTCTGGTCTCGATCCCTGCCGCAGAAACAACATGCCCATTGTTTGCTTTGCACACGTAAAGCTAAAATACATCTCTGTAATAATATTCAAAGATATGGAAATAGTTTAGAAAAATATT
>NW_013912951.1:0-228 GCF_000517525.1 Limulus polyphemus | reverse complement strand
GTCCCTTATGCTTGAGTCCCCTTGTAGCACAACATGTACTGCGTGTTCTGCACCATTCTTCCACATTTTGTCTCATACCTATCCAGTAAAATCTGTGTCGTAGGTGACTCAATGTTTTCTTTACTCCGAGATGCCCTCCTGTTACAGTATCATGGGATTGATGCAACACAACTTCCCGTAACTTTCTTGGTATAACTGTTTGCTAGGTCGTCGCTTTCCCATCTGCAG
>NW_013912950.1:0-399 GCF_000517525.1 Limulus polyphemus | reverse complement strand
CGTCAATGCTATAATGTCTCAATTTTGAGTTTTCCGACGAAATAAGCACTATTTTGGAAAAAACATGGGCTATATATAGCCTTTGGTTTTTGGTGAAAATATGAATTTTTTTGGAAAATGGAAAAAAGTGTTTTTTTTACGCAAAATTAATAGAAAAATATCCTATTTTGAAAAAAATTGTTTTTCTTCATATTCCAATACAAAGATGCCCTTGATGTAAGACTTTCAAAATAGAGATCCTTTTATCAAAATTCCCAATAGTTATTTCATAATCTCTTATCAAAATTTCGGTTAGTGTCCATTTTATTGTTGTTGTTTTTTTTGTCTTCAATTATATCATAAACAAAGAATAGCTTTAAAAATAACATCGTTAAACAAAATTCCAACATATAATAGGCC
>NW_013912949.1:0-353 GCF_000517525.1 Limulus polyphemus | reverse complement strand
GAATACCGTTCTTTTGTTCTAAGTGTAGAATACCGTTCTTTTGTACTAAGTGTAGAATATTTAGTACAAAAGAACGGGAAAGAACGGTATTCTACATTAAAAGAACGGTATTCTACATTTAGTACGTACTAAATGCAGAATACCGTTCTTTTACATTTAGTACAAAAGAACGGTATTCTACATTTAGTACAAAAGAACGGTATTCTACACTTAGTACCAAAAGAACGGTATTCCACATTTAGTACAAAAGAACGGTATTCTTACTAAGTGTATAATACCGTTCTTTTGTACTAAATGTAGAATACCGTTCTTTTGTACTAAATGTGGAATACCGTTCTTTTGTACTAAGTGTA
>NW_013912948.1:0-229 GCF_000517525.1 Limulus polyphemus | reverse complement strand
AACACTATAAGACAGTCAAGGCTGATTCTATTGGAAGTTAATTAACTCTCCCTGTCATCAGCGTGACCTTCCAATCCTTCTTCATTAAATAGCTGAAGACTGCTTCTATTTTGTAGACTGTGTCTGTGTATGTTGAATGTTAATATAACATTCAAAATTCATTAGACTAACTGTTGATAACTGAAAAACTACCCTTGCTCTCCAATACAGTGTAGGAGCTGACTATTAG
>NW_013912947.1:0-227 GCF_000517525.1 Limulus polyphemus | reverse complement strand
TTGGTGTCAGAAGTGGGATGAAAAAAAATGGAAACGAGAGGCGGAAAATCAAACTACAGTTTAGCAGACTTGATGGCAGCAATACAAGAGCAACAAAATAAACAAGAAGAACGAGAAAATGAACGAGAAAAGAAACAAGAAGAGAGACAACAGCAGCTGCAAGAAAACCTGCAACAGTGGCAGCTCGAACAGCAAAATAAACAAGAAGAAAGATTACAGCAGTTGTA
>NW_013912946.1:0-229 GCF_000517525.1 Limulus polyphemus | reverse complement strand
CCGATAATAACAATAAGTTTTAGAATACGTACATACTCTGTCTATACCTTCTTTACAACAATGTATCGATAATAACAATAAGTTTTAGAATACGTACATACTCTGTCTATACCTTCTTTACAACAATGTATCGATAATAACAATAAGTTTTAGAATACGTACATACTCTATACATACTTTATAACAATGTATCAATAATAACAATAAGTTTTAGAATACGTACATACTC
>NW_013912945.1:0-229 GCF_000517525.1 Limulus polyphemus | reverse complement strand
ATGATGCTTTTATATTCTATAATCAGGTTGTTAATGTCCTGATAAAAGAAATCACTTGGCTTTAAAGCAAAAAAACATGTCGATGTCCTCTTTAACACCTTCCACACTTGCATACGTTTTCCCATTAAGATAGTGTTGTAGAGAACGAAACGGATGGTAATCTGATGGTGCCATATCTGGAGAACATGGTGGGTTGTTTGTGGAGAACTTCCCAACCCAACTCCATAAT
>NW_013912944.1:0-229 GCF_000517525.1 Limulus polyphemus | reverse complement strand
AACCTCGGTACCTCTGTACTGGACTTAACGTAGGATTCAAATTCGAGAGCTCTGGCCATTGCATCCTGCATGGTAGAGGAGTGTGCTTGCTTCACTTGTATCTTAAGTTGGGGACAGTCCAAGGCATCTACGAACTGATCCCTCAGCAACACCTTGAGGAGATCGGGTGGTGCAGTTGGGTAGGCCTTGTGTGCCATGCTCTCCAAGTCTTGTGCCAGTTCTTGCAGGC
>NW_013912943.1:0-229 GCF_000517525.1 Limulus polyphemus | reverse complement strand
GTTTTTTCAATTACTAAAACGTCTAATACGACAAACAAAACAAATTTCCAAATGTTTTGTTTCGATAGATTTACAAACATACAAGTTAATAAAAAAGTACTTAATAGATATCATTAAATTTCATTAATAATTATTTTTGAAATTGATAAATCACATTTTAAGTTATTGTAAACAGTAAATGTTTATTAACTTTGTGAAATTAGTAAAGTAAAAATGATCATGAAACGAG
>NW_013912942.1:0-229 GCF_000517525.1 Limulus polyphemus | reverse complement strand
GCCTCTTTGCGTATACTGTATATAATATAACAACCCATGAAACACGCCTCTTTGCGTATATTGAATATAATGTAACAACCCATGAAACACGCCTCTTTGTGTGTATTGTATATAATGTAACAACCCATGAAACACGCGCCTTTGTGTGTATTGTATATAATGTAACAACCCATGAAACACGCCTCTTTGCGTATACTGTTTAGAATATAACAACCCATGAAACATGCGT
>NW_013912941.1:0-229 GCF_000517525.1 Limulus polyphemus | reverse complement strand
ACCTTGATATCTCACAGTAAGTACATATGTAGTTCATGTTTAGCAATACGGGTATGCCAACCACCATTTAACATATTCACACCTTGATATCTCACAGTAAGTACATACTTAGTTCATGTTTAGCAACACGGGCATGCCAACCACCATTTAAAATGTTCACACCTTGATATCTCACAGTAAGTACATACTTAGTTCATGTTTAGCAATACGGGCATGCCAATCACCATTT
>NW_013912940.1:0-229 GCF_000517525.1 Limulus polyphemus | reverse complement strand
CCTTTCCCTGGTGTCGTAAATATTCTACATAGTGTACTCTATTCCTGGTGCGGTAAATACTCTACATATTGTACCCTATACCTGGTTAAGTAAATACTCTACATAGTGTACCCTATCTCTGGTGTGGTAATTACTCGATATATTGTACCTTTCCCTGGTGTCGTAAATATTCTACATAGTGTACTCTATTCCTGGTGCGGTAAATACTCTACATATTGTACCCTATACC
>NW_013912939.1:0-228 GCF_000517525.1 Limulus polyphemus | reverse complement strand
ACAAGATTTAACGATACTGTGTACTGTCAATAAGAAGACACAAGATTTAACAATACTGTGTACTGTCAATAAGAAGACACAAGATTTAACGATACTGTGTACTGTCAATAAGAAGACACAAGATTTAACGATACTGTGTACTGTCAATAACATGACACAAGATTTACGATACTGTGTACTGTCAATAAGAAGGCACAAGATATAACGATAGTGTGTACTGTCAATAAG
>NW_013912938.1:0-225 GCF_000517525.1 Limulus polyphemus | reverse complement strand
AAAGATTTTATTTCAAAAGTGGCATCAATATATCTTGTGTTTAACATAAAGGTTTTATTTCAAAATTGGCATCAACATATCTTGTAGTATAAAGGTTTTATTTCAAAAGTGGCATCAACATATCTTGTGTAGTATAAAGATTTTATTTCAAAAGTAGCATTAACATATATTATGTAGTATAAAGGATTTTATTTCAAAAGTGTCATCAACATATCTTATGAAGTA
>NW_013912937.1:0-228 GCF_000517525.1 Limulus polyphemus | reverse complement strand
AGCAACAAAATTACCTTGTTAACGTTATGTAGCAACAAAATTACCTTGTTGACGTTATGTAGCAACAAAATTACCTTGTTGACGTTACGTAGCAACAAAATTACCTTGGTAACATTATGCAGCAACAAAATTACATTGGTAACATTATTTAGCAACAAAATTAGCTTGTTGACGTTATGTAGCAACAAAATTACCTTGTTGACGTTATGTAGCAACAAAATTACCTTG
>NW_013912936.1:0-229 GCF_000517525.1 Limulus polyphemus | reverse complement strand
CGATAACCCAATCTGTGTAGAATTCGTTGAACAGATTTTGGGCTCATCCCACCAACTTTGGCCACTTCTGCAGTCGTTAATCTGGGATACATTTTGATGCTCCTCTTGACAGCCCTTTTTTGTCCTCTCCGATGGACCAGGACGACCCGCAAGCTGCTCAGTTGTTTCCTTGCCGTGTTTCCTAAACGGCACGACGATTCTGTTGACTGTCGAAAGCGGGATTCCTAAA
>NW_013912935.1:0-225 GCF_000517525.1 Limulus polyphemus | reverse complement strand
TTATTTTATTTTATTTTCTCTAGTTAATAGTGTTATTGTATTTGTTTAATCTAGTCAATAGTTTTATTATATTTTGTTCTATTCTAGTCAATAGTTTTATTATATTTATTTTAATATAGTCAATAGTTTTATTATATTTTGTTTTAATCTAGTCAATAGTTTTATTATATTTTGTTTTTCTCTAGTTATTAGTTTTATTATATTTTGTTTTAATCTAGTTTATGG
>NW_013912934.1:0-228 GCF_000517525.1 Limulus polyphemus | reverse complement strand
GTTCAACAGTATACAACTGTAATGGATGAAAACCATGGTAATATATGTTCAACAGTGTACAACTGTCACGGATGTAAATCATAGTTATATATGTTCAACAGTGTACAACTGTCACGAATGAAAACCATGGTAATATAGGTTCCACAGTGTACAACTGTCACGGATGTAAATTATAGTTATATATGTTCAACAGTGTAAAACTCTCACGGATGTAAATAAGAGTTATAT
>NW_013912933.1:0-228 GCF_000517525.1 Limulus polyphemus | reverse complement strand
GCCCCCACGGCTAAAAGGGCGAGAATGTTTGGTGGAATGGGGATTCGAACCCACGACCCTCAGATTGCGAGTCGAGCGCCTTATCCACCTGGCCATGTCGGGCGTTACTCAAGTATGAGACCCGTTACAATGTGTCATTTCATATCTTTAGCCTATATTACTTTTATCCTAATTTTTCACAAACGTTACAGTTATAACTAATATTTCAAGTCTGACTGCCTAGAATTT
>NW_013912932.1:0-226 GCF_000517525.1 Limulus polyphemus | reverse complement strand
CTATTAGCAGTTTTATATGTCAAATGCTGACCTTTTACCCCACCATGTAGCATTTGACGCCTCTGATTAGCAAAATCATGTATCCTTTAACTTTTTTGGTAACCTTATCTGGTATGTTTCCTTTAAGGGCTTTTTGTATTACGGTCACTCTGTTTTTTTTCTAGATTTATGGACATTATTTTTTCTTCGAAACACATCATGCATCTGACGATTATTAAAAGATTCG
>NW_013912931.1:0-228 GCF_000517525.1 Limulus polyphemus | reverse complement strand
ACGTGTATCGAAACCCGTACTCTAATAATTATAACTAATTGTAATAACCGTTATTGTAAATTGCATTGTTGTTTGCATATTAAAACATATTTGTATTAAAAATAAGAAAACTTTTTGTATCAATCTTGTTAGAAAATATAATAAATTTAAATTATGTCGGTTATGTTTAACTACTAAATTTAAATTACCATTGAGCTCGGTTTCAGACTATTCGAAATTGTAATATGT
>NW_013912930.1:0-229 GCF_000517525.1 Limulus polyphemus | reverse complement strand
TGTCCTTGACCATTCTTCCACATCTTGCCTCATACCTATCCAGTAAAATATTTGTCGTAGGTGATTCAATGTCTTCTTAATTCCAAGATGTCCTTCTGTTAAAGTATTATGGGATTGACGCAGCACAACCTCCCGTAACTTTCTTGGTATAACTGTTTGACGGGTCGTCACTTTCCCATCTGCAGTTTCCCATCTCCAGAGAAGAATACCATCTTCAAGCTTCAACTGG
>NW_013912929.1:0-229 GCF_000517525.1 Limulus polyphemus | reverse complement strand
AAATCTTGTGTATTCTTATTGAGAGTACACAGTATTGTTAAAGCTTGTGTATTCTTATTGACAGTACACAGTATAGTTAAATCTTGTGTCTTCTTATTGACAGTACACATTATTGTTAAATCTTGTGTTTTCTTACTGACAGTACACAGTTATCGTTAAATCTTAAGTATTCTTATTGATAGTACACAGTATCGTTAAATCTTGTGTCTTCTTATTGACAGTACACAGT
>NW_013912928.1:0-230 GCF_000517525.1 Limulus polyphemus | reverse complement strand
AAATTTATTGTCAGAACACTATTAGACTCGGGTTATATGGCAGTTTAACAAATTTATTGTCAGAACACTATTAGACTCTAGGGTTATATGACAGTTTAACAAATTTATTGTCAGAACACTATCAGACTCTAGGGTTATATGACAGTTTAACAAATTTATTGTCAGAACACTATCAGACTCTAGGGTTATATGACAGTTTAACAAATTTATTGTCAGAACACTATCAGACT
>NW_013912927.1:0-229 GCF_000517525.1 Limulus polyphemus | reverse complement strand
TAACCATGGAAACGAGGTAATAAAAATAAAAATAAAGTCGAGAACAACAACAACATTTTATAAACGAAAACCTCTCGCCGAGCATTGGCTATTATATTATTTCCCTGTTAATGTTCCCATCTTCATTAAAAGGCCTAAGATGACAAAAACAAGATCTTGAAGAATCTCTACATATAAAAGAAGTTTGTTTATTTGTTCGATATAGGAAACCAAACTGTTGAAGTTACAA
>NW_013912926.1:0-229 GCF_000517525.1 Limulus polyphemus | reverse complement strand
TCAATAAAAGACACAAGATTTAACGATACTGTGTACTGTCAATAAGAAGACACAAAATTTAACGATACTGTGTACTGTCAATAAGAAGACACAAGATTTAACGATACTGTGTACTGTCAATAAGAAGCCACAAGATTTAACGATACTGTGTAATTTCAATAAGAAGACTCAAGATTTAACAAAACTGTGTACTGTCAATAAGAAGACACAAGATTTAACAATACTGTGT
>NW_013912925.1:0-229 GCF_000517525.1 Limulus polyphemus | reverse complement strand
GCAAGTATACAACGAACGTTCATACAAAATTTGGAGATGATCCGTCCAAATGGAACGACGAACTGGTACAAAACGCAAAACCTTCCATAACTACTTTAAAACAAACATTAGGGTGGTAAAACTCTGCATATTAATACGCAACGTTAAAGTTTACCTACTTCCCAAATTTGGTGAAGAATCATCAATTTAGGACCCTCTGGTAACAAGAAATCGAAAAACAATCAGTAAC
>NW_013912924.1:0-229 GCF_000517525.1 Limulus polyphemus | reverse complement strand
CCCACTTTGTAAGAAATATTTACATGAGTTGACAGATTTACCAGTTGCCCCAGGGCTGAAACGACAACATGTTTAGTACCTATATAATTGGTTCACAACAAGACTTCCAACGATTCAAAAGCTAATAAACAAGAACTTGAATGTAATACACAAGTTTCCACCTACACCTACAAATCAACGGATGATTTCATGAGAAACTTAACTAATGATAATAGAACCAGAAGAATCC
>NW_013912923.1:0-229 GCF_000517525.1 Limulus polyphemus | reverse complement strand
TTCGAATCCCCGTCCCACCGAACATGCTCGCCCTTTCAGCCGTGGGGGCGTTATAATGTGACGGTCAATCCCACTATTCATTGGTAAAAGAGTAGCCCAAGAGTTGGCGGTGGGTGGTGATGACTAGTTGCCTTCCCTCTAGTCTTACACTGCTAAATTAGGGATGGATAGTGCAGATAGCCCTCGTGTAGCTTTGCGCAAAAATTCAAAAACAAACAAACTTACAACA
>NW_013912922.1:0-223 GCF_000517525.1 Limulus polyphemus | reverse complement strand
TAACGTGACTAATTACAAAAGTGGGTTTCATGTTAAATTTCACTGCTGTACGGCACAGCAGCTTCCGCGTGTCGTCTTCAGTCCAGTTTCGACACTTTCAAGTCTGAGCATTAAAAAATGCTCTTTTTTTGTTTGTCTGTTATAGAGTAAAGTTACATTAGACTATCTGCTCTGTCAAACCCAGAATTTTAGCGTTGTAAGTCCGTAAACTTACCGCTGTTCC
>NW_013912921.1:0-229 GCF_000517525.1 Limulus polyphemus | reverse complement strand
AATGTCAATTAGAAGACACAAGATTTAACGATACTGTGTACTGTCAATAAGAAGACACAAGATTTAACGATACTGTGTACTATCAAAAAGAAGACACAAGATTTAACTATACTGTGTACTGTCAATAAGAAGACAAAAGATTTAACAATACTGTGTCTTTCAATAAGAAGACACAAGATTTAACAAAACTGTGTACTGTCAATAAGAAGACACACGATTTAGCAATACT
>NW_013912920.1:0-227 GCF_000517525.1 Limulus polyphemus | reverse complement strand
TTATATCTAATAACTTATATTCCAATACCTTTATTATATCTAATAACTTATGTTTCAATACCTTTATTATATCTAATAACTTATGTTTCAATACCTTTATTATATCTAATAACTTATGTTTCAATACCTTTATTATATCTAATAACTTATATTCCAATACCTTTATTATATCTAATAACTTATATTCCAATACCTTTATTATATCTAATAACTTATATTCCAATACC
>NW_013912919.1:0-400 GCF_000517525.1 Limulus polyphemus | reverse complement strand
AAAATGGCCCCCAGTGGCACAGCTGTATGTCTGTGGACTTATAACGCTAGAAATCCGGGTTTCGATACCCGTGGTGGGCAGAGCAGAGATAACCCTTAGTGTAGCTTTGTGCTTAATTACAAACAAATCATTCAAAATGGCCCCCAGTGGCACAGCTGTATGTCTGTGGGGCTTACAACGCTGGAAATCGGGTTTCGATACCCGTGGTGGGCAGAGCACAGATAACCCTTAGTGTAGCTTTGTGCTTAATTACAAACAAACAAATCATTCAAAATGTAGGTAATTTCTAGTACTTAAACCAGTTGGGTAATCTCGCAGATTAAGATAATTTTTATAAGACTCATAAATTGCCCGCGAAAGATAAGCTTCAATATATATATATAAACACAATTAAACATAT
>NW_013912918.1:0-229 GCF_000517525.1 Limulus polyphemus | reverse complement strand
TTTTTTTTAAATAAGTTTAGGTTTCTTGTCGCGTTGTTTAATCACACCCTTCATTATCCAGCTAATTAAAATGTTGAATATTACTTCCAGTAAGAGCTAGATAACCTCATTAAACATGGGGGGTTCATACCCTACATTATCCAGTCGATTAAAATGTTGAATGTTACTTTCAGTAGGCGCTAGATAACCTCATCAAACATGGGGGGTTCATACCTATCATTATCCAGCT
>NW_013912917.1:0-229 GCF_000517525.1 Limulus polyphemus | reverse complement strand
CTTGGTACTAACTACTCCATGAACACCTAGGTGTAACTATAGTTACCGAATTCATTACCACCATACTCATCTTTAGCCTTACTTGGTACAACTACTACATAAATACACATGTGTAACTATAGTTACCGAATTTATAACCATCATACTCATATTTAGCCTTACTTCGTACAACTACTCCATGAACATCTTGGTGTAACTATAGTTACCAAACTTTATAACTAATATACTC
>NW_013912916.1:0-229 GCF_000517525.1 Limulus polyphemus | reverse complement strand
AAAGGGTTCTACATCTGACAACAAAGAATGTTGGTAGAAAGTAGAACACAGGTTCCACAACTGACAACAAATGATATTAGTATAAAGTGTAACACAGGTTCTACATCTGACATCAAAGGATGTTGGTATAAAGTAAAACAAAAGTTCCATACTGGCAACAAAAGACATTAGTATAAAATAAAACACAGGTTCTGCATCTGAAATCAAAGGATGTTGTTATAAAGTGAAA
>NW_013912915.1:0-229 GCF_000517525.1 Limulus polyphemus | reverse complement strand
ACAATACACTTGTGAAATGGCCCTGATATTGCATTTCTCTTATGAAACAGTACGTAAACATCTAAGCATTATAGGAAAACTCCATAAAGAAGGTGTTTGGGTGTCTCACGAACTCTCCGATGATCATCGTTTCCAATGTGTGAAAATTGCTTCGTCTCTTCTGGCGCGTGAACCATTTTTGTACAGAATTGTCACCGGTGATGAAAAATGGATTCTCTATGCGAATATT
>NW_013912914.1:0-230 GCF_000517525.1 Limulus polyphemus | reverse complement strand
TTTAAACCAGTGATGAAATTACTGCAAAGTGAAACCAGCCCTTTTTGAATGTGTGCAACGCTTTTAGTAAAGTCGTCAAAAAACGTGAACTGATAAATATGCAACCTTCATTGCTTAAATCGGTGATCAATTTACTGCAAAGTGAAACCAGCCCTGTTCGAATATGTTCAACGCTTTTAGTAAAGTCGTCAAAAAAACGTGAACTGATAAACATGCAACCTTCATTGCTT
>NW_013912913.1:0-229 GCF_000517525.1 Limulus polyphemus | reverse complement strand
TTTTAACAATGCTGAGTACTGTCAATAAGAAGACACATGATTTAACGGTACTGTGTACTATCAATAAAAAGACACAAGTTTTAACAATGCTGTGTACTGTCAATAAGAAGACACAAGATTTAACGATACTGTGTACTATCAATAACAAGCCATAAGATTTAACGATACTGTGTACTGTTAATAACAAGCCACAAGATTTAACGAAACTGTGTACTGTCAATAAGAAGAC
>NW_013912912.1:0-229 GCF_000517525.1 Limulus polyphemus | reverse complement strand
CTACTGAAGTCAGCTTTTGTACCAGGAGACAAGGTATGGTTGTATAATCCCAGGAGGACCAAAGGGAAGTACTCCTAAGTTGTCTTCTCCATGGGAAGGCCCATATGACATAGTGGATCATCTCTCAGACGTGACTTTCCGGATAAAATGTGGTCGGCGAGGTAAGCCAAAAGTGGTGCTTGCCAACAGGCTTTGGCATTATCATGGTCCAGGATATTTCAGTTGGGAC
>NW_013912911.1:0-227 GCF_000517525.1 Limulus polyphemus | reverse complement strand
ACGGAGCTTACATTTAATGAACTAGGTATACCCACCCACACGACGGGGCTTACATTCAATGAACCAGATATACCCACCCACATGACGGAGCTTACATTATATGAACCAGGTGTGCCCACTCACACGATGGAGCTTACATTCTATGAACCAGGAATATCCACCCACACGACGGAGCTTACATTCAATAACCCAGGTATACCCACCCACACGACGGAGCTTACATTCAG
>NW_013912910.1:0-229 GCF_000517525.1 Limulus polyphemus | reverse complement strand
GTAAAATACAGTCACATTTCTATTATTATACCTTAATAATGTATATACATTATTACTATTTACAAATAAGTTCTTAAACTTATTTGTCTTAAAACCTAGAACAGTAAATAAAGAAGTAAAGCAAACAATTATCTCTTCTAGTTATGACCTTTAAACTCATTTGCTGCTTGTTGTAGGTTGCTAAGCCTTATGAAATTTTGCATGTGGAGGATGTGAAACAAAATTATTT
>NW_013912909.1:0-226 GCF_000517525.1 Limulus polyphemus | reverse complement strand
CCATAAAAAGTTCATAAATTTGTGCCCGAAAAGTTGGCAATCAATAATCAATAATAATCGTCCACCCGTATGATTCTTTTGAAAACTTGAACAAGAAACTGCTAATCTAGTTTGCTTGACCTAACCAATACTTATGTATCTACACGTCCTTTCATTATATGCAGTTTGCTGCTCTAAATGAACCGTCTTTAATCCGAATGACAAAAAACTAAAACTGTTCACCATT
>NW_013912908.1:0-227 GCF_000517525.1 Limulus polyphemus | reverse complement strand
TATGCAAGTAATATGCATTTTGATAATCGCCATATGTGAAGTTATTGTATTGGTGCAATTTAAGTTTCTGATTCATTAACAGCGATAAGTCTCCGGATTTACAACACTAAAATTAGGGGTTCGATGTGGCTTTGACATGAAAAAAAAACACACACACATTAAGTGTAAAGATACGTTTTTAATGTTTGTTTGTAATTAAGCACAAAGCTACACAATGGGCTATCTGT
>NW_013912907.1:0-229 GCF_000517525.1 Limulus polyphemus | reverse complement strand
ATGTACTTTTCTGGTGTGGTGGTTAATGAAAGTGTTCCAATACGCGACATTAATTTCTTGACGACCTAATATGTTTTCATTTGCGAATAGCGGAAGTGTTCCTTACTGTAAGAGCAATAAGCGTTAAACTTTCTTTCATTGACGCTATATGAATATAACTGTATTTTATTAAGCTATGTTAACCACAGTAATGTTTATGATGTTACGAAGCATAACTTAAAGTCCAATG
>NW_013912906.1:0-270 GCF_000517525.1 Limulus polyphemus | reverse complement strand
TAGATGTGTCTGTTCTTCTGTATTGACAATTATTAATAATTTTTGTAGTTTCAATAATTACTCCCTAGATGTGTCTGTAATTATTAATAATTGTCAATACAGAAGTTTGTAGTTTCAATAATTACTCCCTAGATGTGTCTGTAATTATTAATAATTGTCTATACAGAAGTTTGTAGTTTCAATAATAACTCCCTAGATGTGTCTGTAATTATTAATAATTGTCTATACAGAAGTTTGTAGTTTCAATAATTACTCCCTAGATGTGTCTGT
>NW_013912905.1:0-229 GCF_000517525.1 Limulus polyphemus | reverse complement strand
CCAGAAAGTAAGATGTATCTGTTGGATGTTGTATCTTATCAGAAAGTAAGATGTATCTGTTGGATGTTGTACCTTATCAGAAAGTAAGATGTATCTGATGGATGTTGTACCTTACCAGAAAGTAAGATGTATCTGTTGGATGTTGTACCTTACCAGAAAGTAAGATGTATCTGTTGGATGTTGTATCTTATCAGAAAGTAAGATGTATCTGTTGGATGTTGTATCTTAA
>NW_013912904.1:0-229 GCF_000517525.1 Limulus polyphemus | reverse complement strand
GGTACTAGAAATACGAAAAATACCATATGTTCGAGAAAATTTGCAAGTGGTACCTCTTTTGAGGCGTAACTTATCTATGAATTAGGCTTAAAGTTGATTGCATGAAATTTGTTAAAATTTTACTTGTGGAACTCACAGTCGAAGAGATAAAACGCTTTCTTTATCATTGAGTAGATCAGTGTTTCGGAAACATTTATGGTCACCCTCCCATTTTCTTCTCTCTAATACA
>NW_013912903.1:0-229 GCF_000517525.1 Limulus polyphemus | reverse complement strand
AGATGGATAGTGGCTGGTTAGATCTTTTAATACAGATGGATGGAAACTGGTAGGTCTTTTAATACAGATGGATAGTGGCTGGTAGGTCTTTTAACTACAGATGGATAGTAGGCTGGTAGGTCTTTTAATACAGATGGATAGTGGCTGGTGAGTCTTTTAATACAGATGGATGGTAACTGGTAGGTCTTTTATTATAGATGGATAGTGACTGGTAGGTCTTTCATTATAT
>NW_013912902.1:0-511 GCF_000517525.1 Limulus polyphemus | reverse complement strand
GCTAACAGTAAATTGGTAAAAGAACTAAAGGGAATAATTAAACACCAGCATAATTCTACGCTTGACTCAGTATACCAAGTATATTTTATAGTCGACTCAGTATACCCTGTATATTTTATAGTCGACTCAGTATACCAATTATATTTTATAGTCGACTCAGTATACCCAGTATATTTTATAGTCGACTCAGTATACCCAGTATATTTTATACTTGACTCAGTATACCCAGTATATTTTATACTTGACTCAGTATACCCAGTATATTTTATACTTGACTCAGTATACCCAGTATATTTTATAGTCGACTCAGTATACCCAGTATATTTTATAGTCGACTCAGTATACCAATTATATTTTATAGTCGACTCAGTATACCAATTATATTTTATAGTCGACTCAGTATACCCAGTATATTTTATACTTGACTCAGTATACCCAGTATATTTTATAGTCGACTCAGTATACCCAGTATATTTATAGTCGACTCAGTATATCCAGTATATTTTATACT
>NW_013912901.1:0-229 GCF_000517525.1 Limulus polyphemus | reverse complement strand
CTGAATGAATTGTAAGGTAACACTAGCTACTATCCAAGATAAATGAATTGTAAGGTAACACTAGCTACTATTCATGCTGGATGAATTGTAATGTAACACTAGCTACTATTCAAGCTGAATGAATTGTAAGGTAATACTAGCTACTATCCAAGCTGAATGAATTGTAAGGCAATACTAGCTACTATCCCATCCGGATGAATTGTAAGGTAACACTAGCTACTATCCAAGA
>NW_013912900.1:0-229 GCF_000517525.1 Limulus polyphemus | reverse complement strand
ATAAGATCTGTTCGTATTGGATAATGATTCAAGACAGAAGGAATAAAGGAAATCTGAGTTATAAAATTTGTTGGTATCTCACAATGATTCAAGACACAAGGAATAAAGGAAATCTGAGTTATAAGAGCTGTTCGTATTGGACAATGATTCAAGACACAAGGAATAAAGGAAATCATAGTTGTAAGCTCTGTTAGTATTGGATAATGAATCAAGACACAAGGAATAAAGG
>NW_013912899.1:0-228 GCF_000517525.1 Limulus polyphemus | reverse complement strand
AAAAATTGAGCGAATCTTCATTCGTCTGAAAACAATACGGTCTTCCAAAAGTCCAGAGGTTTGGTCATCATATCACTTGCCCACTTCTTTCGTCTGACTATGTTGGCAGGTCTAAATAAGGGCTTCCGTCTAGCTGCTCTGCAACGATAACCCAATCTGTGGAGAATCCTTTGAACAGATTTCGGGCTCATCCTACCAACTTTGGCCACTTCTGCAGTCGTTAATCTG
>NW_013912898.1:0-488 GCF_000517525.1 Limulus polyphemus | reverse complement strand
TAAGATATTACATAATCAAGAGTAAAGCTAAGTTACTCGGGGTTACTCTATAAGATATTACCTAATCAAGAGTAAAACTTAGTTACTCGAGGCTAGTATATAAGATATTAACTAATCAAGAGTAAAACTGAGTTACTCGAGGCTATTGTATGAGTTATTATCTAATCAAGAGTAAAGCTGAGTTACTCGTGTACTATCAATAAAAAGGGGCTTATTATTGGTAGTACACAGTATCGTTAAATCATGTGTCTTCTTATTGATAATATTTAACGATACTGTGTACTGTCAATAAGAAGACACGAGATTTAACAATACTGTGTACTGTCAATAAAAAGACACAAGTTTTAACGATACTGTTCACTTTCGATAAGAAGACATAAGATTTAACGATACTGTGTACTATCAATAACAAGCCATAAGATTTAACGATACTGTGTACTGTCAATAAGAAGACACGAGATTTAACAATACTGTGTACTGTCAATAAG
>NW_013912897.1:0-225 GCF_000517525.1 Limulus polyphemus | reverse complement strand
CACTGCAGTACACATACGCTTTCAGAAAAGCCAATAAAAGAGTAACATAAAACGACCACAAAAGTCGCAAAAATGATAATAGAAGGCTAGAATTTTGCATGTAAATACGCAAGTATGCAACGAACGTTCTTGAAAAAATTTCGAGAAGATCCGTCCAAATGGAACGAAGTACTGGTACAAAACGCAAAACGTTCCATAACTCATTTAAAACAAACATAGGAAGGT
>NW_013912896.1:0-230 GCF_000517525.1 Limulus polyphemus | reverse complement strand
ATACTTTTGACATCCTTTCCCACGATTAAACAAGTAAAAAAAAGTGCATAGAGTTTATTTTTCCAAATTGAAAATTGCAATTATTTTAAGATTTGAACTGACGAAATACACCAAGCACTCACTATAATGTAATACGTGGACCCCGTTGGTGTTGAACAGTACATAAACAAATCGGTAATTTTATGGTTAAATAATATATTCAGCTAAATTTCAGCATTGAAATATGCATC
>NW_013912895.1:0-228 GCF_000517525.1 Limulus polyphemus | reverse complement strand
TCAACAAGCAAGAAGTCCAGATCTCAACCCTATAGAGCATCTGGGACCAATTGGGTAGGCGAATACAGGCTTTGGAGACTCCTCCACAGACATTGCAACAGTTAGAAGCTCACTTGCACCGAGAATGGCGACAGATAACGCTTCAACAAATCAGACGTCTAACTGGCAGTATGCAGCGCAGGGTTGCAGCAGTCATCTAGGCAAACGGTGGATATACCCGATATTGAC
>NW_013912894.1:0-228 GCF_000517525.1 Limulus polyphemus | reverse complement strand
ATTAGATGCTGGGATTTTGATGGAATAACCTTATTTTTAAAGCTGTTCTTTATTTACAATATAACTAAAGATAATAAAAAACAGTAATATTGAAGCTAGCCGAAATTTTCATAACAGATTATGAAATAACTACTGAGAATTTTGATGAAAGGATATTCATTTTGAACGTCTTGCATCAAGGGCATCTTTATGTTGAAATATGAAGAAAAATATTTTTTTTCAAAATTT
>NW_013912893.1:0-229 GCF_000517525.1 Limulus polyphemus | reverse complement strand
TATAGCGTTACAAGTAAGTAATGTGTAAATATTGCGTTACAAGACAGTAATGCGTAAATATAGCGTTACAAGACAGTAATGTGTAAATATTGCGTTACAAAACAGTAATGCGTAAATATAGCGTTACAAGACAGTAATGCGTAAATATAGCGTTACAAGACAGTAATGTGTAAATATTGCGTTACAAGACAGTAATGCGTAAATATAGCGTTACAAGTAAGTAATGTGT
>NW_013912892.1:0-228 GCF_000517525.1 Limulus polyphemus | reverse complement strand
CTTATTGACAGTACACAGTATTGTTAAATATTTTGTATTCTTATTAGAAGTACACAGTATTGTTAAATCATGTATCTTCTTATTGACAGTACACAGTATTGTTAAATCTTGTGTCTTGTTAATGACAGTACACATAATCGTTAAATCTTGTGACTTGTTATTGATAGTACACAGTATCGTAAAATCTTATGGCTTGTTGTTGATAGTACACAGTATTGTTAAATCTTG
>NW_013912891.1:0-229 GCF_000517525.1 Limulus polyphemus | reverse complement strand
AACAAAACTGTGTACTGTCAATAAGAAGACACACGATTTAGCAATACTGTGTACTATCAATAATAAGACACAAGATTTAACGATACTGTGAAATGTCAATAAGAAGACACAAGATTTAATGATACTGTGTATTGTCAATAAGAAGACACAAGATTTAACGATACTGTGTACTTACAATAAGAAGACACAAGATTTAACAATACTGTAGTACTATCAATTAAGAAGACAC
>NW_013912890.1:0-229 GCF_000517525.1 Limulus polyphemus | reverse complement strand
AAAGCTTCTGTGTGGCTTCTGGTACTCCTTCGTTATCTAACACCTTGATGCTCACAAGGGTTTGCTGAGACGCAGAGTCTATGACAAAGTTGCACCTTTGGCCATCTAGCTTTCCTGTCACATAAACACTGTGTGTGCTTGGCATTTTACACCTAGCTGTTGGGACTTTCAAGATGGGGGTTGATGGGCGTCGCTCAACACCAACCGCTGCTGGTCTCCTTGAGGCCGA
>NW_013912889.1:0-229 GCF_000517525.1 Limulus polyphemus | reverse complement strand
GGAGCCCCAGTATTAGTCATAAGTACATCATCAGAACCCCCGGTATTAGTCGTAAGTACATCATCAGAACCCCGGTATTAGTCGTAAGTACATTATCCGAACCCCGGTATTAGTCGTAAGTACATCATCAGAACCCCAGTATTAGTCGTAAGTACATCATCAGAACCCCAGTATCAGTCGTAAGTACATCATCAGAACCCCGGTATTAGTCGTAAGTACATCATCAGAA
>NW_013912888.1:0-263 GCF_000517525.1 Limulus polyphemus | reverse complement strand
TGAAATGTATGTTACAAACAATGAAGGAGATAATCCTTAGCTAATTCCAACTTATCAACATCCAACTGAATTGTATGTTACAAATGAAAGAGATAATCCTTAGATTATTCCAACTTATCAACATCCAACTCAAATTAATGTTACAAACAATAAGAGATAATCCTTAGCTAATTCCAACTTATCAACATCCAACTATACTGTATGTTACAAATAATGAAAGAGATAATCATTAGCTAATTCCAACTTATCAACATCCAACTGAA
>NW_013912887.1:0-234 GCF_000517525.1 Limulus polyphemus | reverse complement strand
GTTACTGCTTACTTAAAACATCCAACATAGTCCTGTCGTTACTGCTTACTTAAAACAACCAACAGTCCTGCCGTTATTGCCTACTTAAAATACACAACAGTCCTGCCGTTACTGCTTACTTAAAACATCCAACACAGTCCTGCCGTTATCCAACATAGTCCTGTCGTTACTGCTTACTTAAAACAACCAACAGTCCTGCCGTTATTGCCTTACTTAAAATACACAAACAGTCCT
>NW_013912886.1:0-490 GCF_000517525.1 Limulus polyphemus | reverse complement strand
CTGGAGTCTAAGGCATTTGACATTATTTCTCTGGCATCTAGAGTCTAAAGTGTTTGACATAACTTCTCTGTCATCTGGAGTCTATGGTGTTTGACATGATTTCTCTGACATCTGGAGTCTAAGGTGTTTGACATGATTTCTCTGACATCTGGAGTCTATGGTGTTTGACATAATTTCTCTGACATCTGGAGTCTATGGTGTTTGACATAATTTCTCTGGCATCTGGAGATGCCAGAGAAATTATGTCAAACACCATAGACTTGGAGTCTATGGTGTTTGACATAATTTCTCTGCATCTGGAGTCTATGGTGTTTGACATAATTTCTCTGACATTTGGAGTCTATGGTGTTTGACATAATTTCTCTGACATTTGGAGTCTATGGTGTTTGACATAATTTCTCTGACATTTGGAGTCTATGGTGTTTGACATAATTTCTCTGACATCTGGAGTCTATGGTGTTTGACATAATTTCTCTGGCATCTGGAGTCT
>NW_013912885.1:0-229 GCF_000517525.1 Limulus polyphemus | reverse complement strand
CGGTTATACTGTTAAGAGCCCTGAAGTCCACACAGCAATGTTGGGTCCCATCCTTCTTCTGGACTAATACGAATGGGAGCTGACCAGGACTATCTGATTTCTCGACTATCCCTTCCTTAATTAGACCATCCATGACCTTCTCTATCTCTTGTCGTATTGCTGGAGCTATTCTCCTTGGAGGGATCTTTATTGGACGGTGGTTGCCTATGTTTATTCTGTGCTCTAGAAG
>NW_013912884.1:0-431 GCF_000517525.1 Limulus polyphemus | reverse complement strand
TAATTACCATATATCCGTGTATGAAACAAAAGTTAGTTATAAGTACTATATCTCCGTGTATGAAATACTAGGTTATATAAGTACCATATATCCGTGTATGAAACACAAGTTAGTTATAAGTATCATATCTCCGTGTATGAAACACAAGTTAGTTATAAGTACCATATCTTCGTGTAGTAAACACAAGTTAGTTATAAGTACCATATCTCCGTGTATGAAACACAAGTTAGTTATAAGTACAATATTATCTGTGTATGAAACACAAGTTAGTTATAAGTACAATATTATCTGTGTATGAAACACAAGTTAGTTATAAGTACCATATTATCTGTGTATGAAACACAAGTTAGTTATAAGTACCATATCTTCGTGTAGTGGAGATATGGTACTTTAACTAACTTGTGTTTCATACACTAATTATCACATATCCG
>NW_013912883.1:0-412 GCF_000517525.1 Limulus polyphemus | reverse complement strand
AATGTTATGGATATTATTATTGTATGTGAGTTTGTACTGGTCATGTTATGGATATTATTATTGTATGTGAGTTTGAATAATATCCATAACATGACCAGTACAAACTCACATACAATAATAATATCCATAACACTACCAGTACAAACTCACATACGGTAATAATATACATAACATGACCAGTAGGCTGTATGTGAGTTTGTACTGGTCATATTATGGATATTATTACTGTATGTGAGTTTATACTGGTCATGTTATGGATATTATTACCGTATGTGAGTTTGTACTGGTCATGCTGTGGATATTATTACTGTATGTGAGTTTGTACTGGTCATGTTATGGATATTATTATTGTATGTGAGTTTGTACTGGTAGTGTTATGGATATTATTATTGTATGTGAGTTTGTACTGGTC
>NW_013912882.1:0-227 GCF_000517525.1 Limulus polyphemus | reverse complement strand
AAGCTTTTTGATATTGCTCTGTTATAGATGTCTTGCTATCAGAGAGTTCAAGATTGACGGATCTTAACCAAATTTGATTTGTAGATTCACTACTTCGTTCCACAGTATCTTGCGAAGTTTCACCTTCCTACTATGCGTTTTAAAGGAGTTATAGCAGGTTTTGCGTTTTGTACCAGTACTTCGTTCATTTTGGACGAATCTTCTCGAATTTTTTTTTGGAACGTTTG
>NW_013912881.1:0-673 GCF_000517525.1 Limulus polyphemus | reverse complement strand
ATCGGGACTCTGTGGGGGCCATTGTATCATTTGAAAGACTTCAGCAGCTTCTTTCTTAGCTAAGTAATTTCTGCATAGGTTGTATGAGTGTTTGGGGTCATTATCTTCTTGGTAGTAGAATCCTTTACCAATAATACACAAACCACTGGCGCAAGTACCATCAGATAATGATAATAATGGACCAGCCATCTATTATACATTAGATATTTGTCGTCTCAGAGATCAGCGAAGCATTACCATAGTGTTGAAATTTACATTACGTAATGGCATGGAAGAATTAGCCCCATAAAAATGTCCTAACATTTTTCCACAGTACTGTATTTCAATAGTGGTTTACAAACTTGTAAAATGCCTTCACACCATTAAATTTCTGTTGTAACAGATGGACTTTATAAATAATGTTCATACCGTTACTGTGTTCGTTGTATCTCAGCCGCCAGAAGAGTTCTTGATTAATATTTTAAACATATTATATTTTTTTTCAACTAAAATTAATTATACTTGTCTTAAGACGGTCAAGTATTTTGTTCTGTTATGAGATACCACCTACTGATGCGATGTGAGAAATAACATGCATAAAATAAACAAAATGTGATGTGGTTGATTAGGAACTGAGATTAATGTAAATTCAGTTTTACAGAATCGAATCACACTGAGTTACACTATTATAATG
>NW_013912880.1:0-227 GCF_000517525.1 Limulus polyphemus | reverse complement strand
GCTGGTAGATGTTTCATTATAAATGGATAGTGCCTGGTAGGTCTTTTAATATAGGTAGATGGTAACTGGTAGGTCTTTGATTATAGATGGAGAGTGGCTGGTAGGTCTTTTAATACGGATGGATAGTGGCTGGTAGGTCTTTTATTACAGATGGATAGTGGCTGGTAGGTGTTTCATTATATATGGGTAGTGGCTGGTAGGTCTTTTAATAGAGATAGATGGTAACT
>NW_013912879.1:0-230 GCF_000517525.1 Limulus polyphemus | reverse complement strand
CAAGATTTAACGAAACTGTGTACTGTCAATAAGAAGACACAAGATTTAACAATACTGTGTACTGTCAATAAGAAGACACAAGATTTAACAATACTGTGTACTGTCAATAAGAAGACACAAGATTTAACAATACTGTGTACTGTCAATAAGTAGACACAAGATTTAACGATAATGTGTACTATCAATAACAAGCCACAAGATTTAACAATACTGTGTACTGTCAATAAGAA
>NW_013912878.1:0-229 GCF_000517525.1 Limulus polyphemus | reverse complement strand
CAGTTACTCACAACACCGCACTACCATCTGTTCAGTAGTTCCAGTACAGTCTTCATCAGTTACTAACAACACCAAACTACGATCTGTTCAGTTGTTTTACACAGTCTTCATCAGTTACTAACAACACCGCACTACCATCTGTTCAGTTTTTCAGCACAAAGTTTATCAGTTACTAACAACACCAAACTACGATCTGTTCATTTGCTCAGTACAGTCTTCATCAGTTACT
>NW_013912877.1:0-229 GCF_000517525.1 Limulus polyphemus | reverse complement strand
TCCTGCGGAACGGACCTCCGTCGGAACGCGGCCGAGGTTCCGTCGGCGATACCTCGACCGGTGGTTGGCGTTCAATGCCGAGGCTTTCCGCGTATCTGAGGCGGAGACCGTACCCCGTACTATTGAGAGGGATGACCCTAACCTTAGTTTCCCTCTTATATTAGGGGAACAAGTTAAACGCGGTAGCAGACGAAAGAACGTTACCGACTATCGGAGAATTTTCCACGGA
>NW_013912876.1:0-229 GCF_000517525.1 Limulus polyphemus | reverse complement strand
GAAATAGTGATTGATGTTAAATTGATTTATTCGCCTAAAGTAGTTAATACGAGCATCATGAAATAGTGATTGATGTTAAATTGATTTCTGATCATATTGCCCAAAGTGATGAAGAAACAACGGGTCCGAATCTCAAATCTTTAGACGATCTTAGAGTCTTGGGGAGTAGCAAGATAATTACGCTGCCATTTAGTTTGCAAAGTTTCAACAACTGGTTAGTTGACAAATT
>NW_013912875.1:0-267 GCF_000517525.1 Limulus polyphemus | reverse complement strand
CTTACACAATCAGACACTCGTTTCTCGCTCACTTGTACTTGTTTTTTACCGTTTTCAGCTCAGCAGAACTTCATCTTGAGAGTTGATAGTGTGTCTCCACAAGTACGACGGATACAGTAGAGATGATAGTGTGTCTCCACAAGTACGACGGATACAGTAGAGATGATAGTGTGTCTCCACAAGTACGGTGGATACAGTAGAGATGATAGTGTGTCTCCACAAGTACAACGGATACAGTAGAGATGATAGTGTGTCTCCACAAGTACG
>NW_013912874.1:0-226 GCF_000517525.1 Limulus polyphemus | reverse complement strand
TCCTTTATACATTAAGAATATTCACAGATATTCGCATATAGGATCTGTGATAATATCAGAGAGGAATATTGAATTAACATGAAATTAATATTTAAAAAAATTATAAAATGAGATATTTAAATTTACCGAAAAGTCAAATTTGCTTTCTGGGTGAAGCATAGAATTTTTGGTGATGATTTTCTATGAGGCAAGTTTAATTATTGTGGAACATAATAGCTGATGGAAT
>NW_013912873.1:0-334 GCF_000517525.1 Limulus polyphemus | reverse complement strand
GACCTTTCCATTTACTACCACTTGTTTCAGTGTGTTATATGTTATGTGTAAACAGATGTTATTTTGTGTGAGAGTGTGACGTTTCCATTTACTACCACTTGTTTTAGTGTGTTATACGTTATGTGTAAACAGATGTTATTTTGTGTGAGAGTGTGACGTTTCCATTTACTACCACTTGTTTTAGTGTGTTATATGTTATGTGTAAACAGATGTTATTTTGTGTGAGAGTGTGACCTTTCCATTTACTATTATTTGTTTCAGTGTGTTATACGTTATGTGTAAACAGATGTTATTTTGTGTGAGAGTGTAACTTCTATTTACTACCACTTGATTC
>NW_013912872.1:0-229 GCF_000517525.1 Limulus polyphemus | reverse complement strand
GGCTTGGAGGGTATATACGTGTATATATATGATATAACATCCATATACAGATTTGGAGGGTATATATATGATATAACATCCATATACAGACTTGGAGGGTATATACATGTATATATGATATAACGTCCATATACAGACCTGGAGAGTATATACATGTATATATGATATAACGTCCATATACAGACTTGGAGGGTATATACGTGTATATATATGATATAACATCCATATA
>NW_013912871.1:0-229 GCF_000517525.1 Limulus polyphemus | reverse complement strand
TTTCAAAATTTAAGATTTTTTCAAAGCCTTTTGTTTTCAAGGCTGAAGTGAATATTGCTTAGTTGCGGCATTAATATATCGGATACATTTTGAAATGCTGCAATTTTGTGTGTCCTCTTGGGGTCACTGTCCATTACAAAGGTAACGGTCAGGTGTTTGAGAATGAACGACTTTGAAAACCAAAAATATATAATTCTTTAACTTCTTTAGTTTCGCTATAAAAATGCTA
>NW_013912870.1:0-229 GCF_000517525.1 Limulus polyphemus | reverse complement strand
GTAAAGAAATGTAGGAGAATGTGATTAAACTGAGGCAAAAGACAACTAAACAAGTCTAAGGAAATGTAGGAGAATGTGATTAAACTGAGGCAAAAGACAACTAAACAAGTGTAAAGAAATGTAGGAGAATGTGATTAAACTGAGGCAAAAGACAACTAAACAAGTGTAAGGATATGTAGGAGAATGTTATTAAACTGAGGCAAAAGACAACTAAACAAGTGTAATGAAA
>NW_013912869.1:0-229 GCF_000517525.1 Limulus polyphemus | reverse complement strand
AAACATTGTTACAAAAGAACAGGTGTGTTATAAATATTGTTAAAACAGAATAGGTGTGTTATAAATA
Organism: Limulus polyphemus; assembly: GCF_000517525.1. Taxonomy (NCBI): domain Eukaryota; kingdom Metazoa; phylum Arthropoda; class Merostomata; order Xiphosura; family Limulidae; genus Limulus; species Limulus polyphemus. The sequence continues at coordinate 162 of NW_013912869.1, read as the reverse complement.
TTGTTAAAACAGAATAGGTGTGTTATAAACATTATTACACTATAATAGGTGTGCTATAAACATTATTACACTATAATAGGTGTGCTATAAACATTATTACAACATCACATGTGTACTATAAACATTAATACAACATCACTTGTGTACTATAAGCATTGTTAC
>NW_013912868.1:0-229 GCF_000517525.1 Limulus polyphemus | reverse complement strand
TCAATATGAGAAAATGAATCTAATCTATTCAAAGTAAACGAGGAGACATTGGAAAACGTAGTGGACAAACAGTCTTAAAATTATATTGGGACATCGATCTTGACCTACCAGATCTGAGATGATCACTGGGTCTAACACTTGACGTTGAAAGGAAGAGATACACTTTGCTTTCTAAGCTATGAAATGATTTTCACTGTATAGTGTATGAACTACAATGTGAAATTTCCAC
>NW_013912867.1:0-229 GCF_000517525.1 Limulus polyphemus | reverse complement strand
AACAGCATCAGTGCTACATATTCTTTAAATCCTTCATATTTATGTTTAGTATCTTAAACAGCTTATCTGTTGAATAATTCATGAGAATACATTAGTAGCATCAATGCTACGTATTCTTTAAATCCTTCATATTTATGTTTAGTATCTTAAACAGCTTATCTGTTAAATAATTCATGAGATACATTAGTAGCATCAGTGCTACATATTCTTTAAATCCTTCATATTTATG
>NW_013912866.1:0-229 GCF_000517525.1 Limulus polyphemus | reverse complement strand
CATTTATACCGTTTCTATCGACCATCATGTAATAATTCCACTACATTTACTGTGTGTTTAGGATCATTGTCTTGCTGGTGTTCCTATCGACCATCATGTAATAATTCCACAACATTTACTGTGTGTTCAGGATCATTGTTTTGCTGGTGTTCTTATCGACCATCATGTAATAATTCCACTACATTTACTGTGTGTTTAGGATCATTGTCCTGCTGGTGTTCCTATCACC
>NW_013912865.1:0-229 GCF_000517525.1 Limulus polyphemus | reverse complement strand
TTGGTTAAATCTAAAAGTATGATTTTTTGTGAAAATATTACCCAGTTATGATTGGTGATGATCGGTGACGTAGTTTCAGAGATTCGAGTTTTGGACGTTTACATCGCAAGCTCCATTATAATAAGATTCTCCTTTGCTTTCACTCACGGACTCTTAAAATTCTTATAAGAAATTTATTGAATGTAGCATATTACGTGGAAGACATGCACGGGGTCTTCATTTGTAAAAC
>NW_013912864.1:0-228 GCF_000517525.1 Limulus polyphemus | reverse complement strand
GGGTTTTCAGCTTTGTAAGTCCAAGAACTTACCACTAACCCACCTAGGAAAAATCACAATAGGTGACTCGGTTTCAGTCACTCATTTTGCTTGACTTCCTATTATACTTTGAAAGAAGTTTGTGTGTTTGTTTGTCCTCTAACTCTACCTAGGATTTTTCATTTGAACCTGTCAAATATGGTTTAATCAACTAGGTATGGCTCCGGATGTGTTAAAGAGTCGTGTTTC
>NW_013912863.1:0-229 GCF_000517525.1 Limulus polyphemus | reverse complement strand
TGCCCTCCGTGGGTATCGAAGTCCGATATTTAGCGTTACAAGCCCTCTAACTTTCCGCTGAACAGAATGAATGGAGAGAAATACAGGACAAAACTTACAAAATCGTTAACGTCAATTTCGAAGAAAGCAAAACTTATATAAACAAATATATATATACATTGAATAAATAGAATTGTTTAAACATTTGTTTAACAACAAGTAAACGCTTGGAATGGTCTATTCTTTCATT
>NW_013912862.1:0-229 GCF_000517525.1 Limulus polyphemus | reverse complement strand
ACACTCGTTTCGGGTTATCTCTGCTAAGCAGTGGTCCATGAGCAGCTACACACTCATTTCGGGTTATCTCTGCTAAGCAGTGGTCCATGAGCAGCTACACACCCATTTTGGGTTATATCTGCTAAGCAGTGGTTCATGAGAAGCTACACACCCATTTCGGGTTATCTCTTCTACGCAGTGGTCCATAAGCAGCTACACACTCATTTCGGGTTATCTCTGCTAAGCAGTG
>NW_013912861.1:0-229 GCF_000517525.1 Limulus polyphemus | reverse complement strand
AAGAGAGATTACAGCAGTTGTTGGAGGAAAAAGAAAAGAAACAAGAAGAAAGATTACAGCAATGGCAAGAAAACCTACAACAATGGCAGCTCGAACAGCAAAATAAACAAGAGATATTACAGCAGATGTTGGAAGAAAAAGAAAATAAACAAGAAGAGAAATTACAGCAGTTGTTAGAGGAGAAAGAAAATAAACAAGAAGAACGAGAAAAGAAACAAGAAGAGAGATT
>NW_013912860.1:0-229 GCF_000517525.1 Limulus polyphemus | reverse complement strand
CTGAAAGCGTATGTGTACTGCAGTGAAGCTTTTGGTTACTGATTGTTTTTCGATTTCCTTTTACTAAAGGGTCCTAAATTGATGATTCTTCACCAAATTTGGTATGTAGGTACACTTCAACGTTGCGTAGTGATATGCAGAGTTTAACCTTCCTACTGTTTGTTTTAAAGGAGTTATGGAACGTTTTGCGTTTTGTAACAGTACGTCGTTCCATTTGGACGGATCATCT
>NW_013912859.1:0-349 GCF_000517525.1 Limulus polyphemus | reverse complement strand
GAAAAACCAACTACTTACCTTCTCTTTTTTGTATATTTTAATAATGTTATCGGGTGATGTTCCCTGAGTTTTGCCTATTAGACTTCTTGCATAATTTGTGCGTTTCCAGATTTTTGTTAAGATGTTATTTGTATGTTTGACCCACGTTAATTTTTGGTCAAACGTTAGTCCTAGGAATTTTGCTGATGTTGATGTCTGGATAAGTGTTCCATACATATATAGTTTGGGTGGGTCTTTGTGATGCTTTGTTAGTCTCATACATTCGACCTATAATGGAATATGCCAGTCCGGCATGGATAAACACAGTTCCTAAGCACATAAACAAACTACAAAGAATACAAAACACACT
>NW_013912858.1:0-228 GCF_000517525.1 Limulus polyphemus | reverse complement strand
AAAACTACAAAATGTGAAATTGCAAGCTTGCATGTATCTCTGCATGAACCCAACAAACCTTCATGTCAAATTTGGTGAAGATCAATCAACAGGGGGCGAAGTAATAGTAAAGAAAAAAAAAACGCCCATAAAAACCGCAAAATGCAAAACTGAAAATTTTTATGTACCCCCGTATGGACCTAATGAACCTCCATACCATTTTTGGTGAAGATCCATCCACACCCTGCT
>NW_013912857.1:0-229 GCF_000517525.1 Limulus polyphemus | reverse complement strand
AACTTATGTCAATAACTTTGGTATCAAACTTTTAGATTATAATTCAAATGTTAGTATTATACATTACTCAATTTCTTAATTTAAGAGTAAGTATTAAAAAACACAGTTAAATGTCAATATTTGTGTGTCACATGGTACATTGAATGCAGCACTGGTTCAAATTAGATGTTTGTGATGTGAAAATACGAAGTCTATAGTTTTATACGAATTAGAAACTCAGATTACCAAT
>NW_013912856.1:0-230 GCF_000517525.1 Limulus polyphemus | reverse complement strand
GATGCCACACTTTACATTATAGGTTCATAAGATGGGATGCCACATTTTGCATTATAGGTTCATAAAGTGGAATGTTACATTTTACATTATAGGTTAATAAGATGGGATGCCACACTTTACATTATAGGTTCATATAATGGGATGCCACACTTTACATTATAGGTCCATAAGGTGGGATGCCACACTTTACATTATAGGTTCATAAGATGGGATGCCACATTTTGCATTAT
>NW_013912855.1:0-229 GCF_000517525.1 Limulus polyphemus | reverse complement strand
TTTTTCAATAATCTCTAGTTTGTGTTCCATTATCTTTGTTCAGTCTTTTCAATAATCCATAGTTTGTGTTCCATTATCTTTGTTCAGTCTTTTCAATAATCTCTAGTTTGTGTTCCATTATCTTTGTTCAGTCTTTTCAATAATCTCTAGTTTTTGTTCCATTATCTTTGTTCACTCTTTTCAATAATCTCTAGTTTTTGTTCCATTATCTTTGTTTAGTCTTTTCAAT
>NW_013912854.1:0-226 GCF_000517525.1 Limulus polyphemus | reverse complement strand
AGACTCAGGAGGTCAAACCTTTTCAATTGATTTATTTGACCACGCCCACGATCTCATAGATTAATTTAGTCTATTCCTGAGTAAAATAATTTCAATTTGAGGGTAGGCTGGTAGAGATCCTAATGAATAATAAAATCGAATCGGGTATATGCGTGCCCCACGCTCAGCATCGCTGGCGCACAAAAATATAGCTAATAACAATGGAAAAAAATAAAAATAAAACAAA
>NW_013912853.1:0-229 GCF_000517525.1 Limulus polyphemus | reverse complement strand
GATCGAGTAACTGAATAACAAAATAGACGTGACAACTCTCACTTCTATAAGTGAATAATTTTTAACTTTCAATTTATTGAACTCAATCATCAGTGATTACTCATATTTATATTGTGCCCTTGTATTAAGATACTACACGAAGTTTCTCGAAATTTCTCAACTTTAACATTATGCGTCCTGTAGCATAAGTCTAAATTTAAAAATAAGATTAAAATATAGCTAGCAACAA
>NW_013912852.1:0-452 GCF_000517525.1 Limulus polyphemus | reverse complement strand
CAAGATTCGTTGGTATGTTTAATCTGTGGGATAATGTAGTGACAAGATTCGTTGGTATGTTTAATCTGTGGGATAATGTAGCGACAAGATTCGTTGGTGGGATTGAATAGGACAAGATAGTTCCAGTCAAGCGTGAAAAAACGTGAAATGGTTGCAGATATATGGCCTGGAATGTAGAGTGCTCAGTTAAGTGTTAGCTAATTGGTACCCCACTACTTAGGAATGTAGAGTGCTCAGTTTAAGTGTTAGCTAATTGGTACCCCCACTACTTAGGGATGTAGAGTGCTCAGTTAAGTGTTAGCTAATTGGTACCCCCACTACTTAGGGATGTAGAGTGCTCAGTTAAGTGTTAGCTAATTGGTACCCCACTACTTAGGAATGTAGAGTGCTCAGTTTGTGTCAGTTAATTGGTACCCCATCCCTTAGGAATGTAGAGTGCTCAGTTAAGTGTC
>NW_013912851.1:0-229 GCF_000517525.1 Limulus polyphemus | reverse complement strand
CACCCTAGTTGTTTAACTCTACCCAACTGTTTAATGTGGGTGAATCAAAAAATCAAGTGGTAGGTATCACCCTAGTTGTTTAACTCTACCCAGCTTTTTAATGTGGGTGAATCAATTAATCAAATGGTAGTTATCACCCTAGTTGTATAACTCTACCCAGCTGTATAATGTGGGTGAATCAATGATTCAAGTGGTAGGTATCACCCTAGTTTTTTAACCCTACCCAGCT
>NW_013912850.1:0-228 GCF_000517525.1 Limulus polyphemus | reverse complement strand
TAATAACACGATAACGACTTCTATTACTTTCCTTGGCCAGCGTAATAACACGATAAAGACTTTAGTTATTTTCCTTGGCCAGCGTAATAACATGATAACGACTTGTTATTTTCCTTGGCCAGCGTAATAACGTGGTAACGACTTTAGTTACTTTACTTGGCCAGCGTAATAACATGATAACGACTTGTTATTTCCTTGGCCAGCGTAATAACACGATAACGACTTCTA
>NW_013912849.1:0-225 GCF_000517525.1 Limulus polyphemus | reverse complement strand
ACCAAACATTGTTCATCTAACCCTTAGCCAATACCAAACATTGTTCATCTAACCATTAGCCAATACCAAACACTGTTCATCTAACCATTAGTCAATACCAAAATGTTCATCTAACCATTAGCCAAATACCAAACATTGTTCATCTAACCCTTAGCAATACCAAACATTGTTCATCTAACCATTAGCCAATACCAAACATTGTTCATCTAACCATTAGCCAATACC
>NW_013912848.1:0-229 GCF_000517525.1 Limulus polyphemus | reverse complement strand
CATTTTCTCTAACTGACCGGAAGGCAACTGGAGATGCTATCTGTTCACGGACCTGACAATCACTCATCTTTTTAGTACAGCACATGCCTACATGTGACAGATCTCGGAATTCGCTCCTTGGCAAGGTACAACATTTTGGATAACTCTTGCAACTTATTAAGCTGTGATGAACCATTGAGTATCAACAAATTAACTGATGATGTTCCCATTTTCATGCATCAGGTGATTG
>NW_013912847.1:0-228 GCF_000517525.1 Limulus polyphemus | reverse complement strand
AAAAAATTAATCGTATGTTTGTTTGTAATTATGCACAAAGCTACATAATGGGCTATCTGGGCTCTGCCCACTACGGGTATCGAAACCCGGATTCTAGCGTTGTAAGTCCGCAGACATACCGCTGTGCCACTGGGGGGGGGCTGAAAAAATGAAAGAAGCGATTAGGTTTAACTATCTGTTGTGACGGATTTACTATTATATATTTATTTTAATTATCGCTGTTTGTTT
>NW_013912846.1:0-229 GCF_000517525.1 Limulus polyphemus | reverse complement strand
CTACTCTCTGAGGAAATATTGTAGAAGATGAGGATAATCAGTTGTCTCGTTTGTCCTACTCTCCTAGGAAATATTGTAGGAGATGAGGATAATCAGTTGTCTCGTTTGTCCTACTCTCTGAGGAACTATTGTAGTAGATGAGGATAATCAGTTGTCTCGTTTGTCCTACTCTCTGAGGAAGTATTGTAGAAGATGAGGATAATCAGTTGTCTCGTTTGTCTTAATCTCT
>NW_013912845.1:0-230 GCF_000517525.1 Limulus polyphemus | reverse complement strand
ACTTATTTCTAAATAGCAATAAACTGTATACATATCTAATGTATAATAATTACTGTATTTTACAAAATACTAGTCTACTAAAACACAGACAAGACAGATCACTTTGTAAAGACTAAAGGTCAGTTTTATGTTATTGGATGCAGTAACTGTGTGCTGCGTCATTGTAACTTCTGTTTTGTTAGCCTGGCATGGCTGAAAGGTCAATATAATAAAAATAATAAATATATATT
>NW_013912844.1:0-229 GCF_000517525.1 Limulus polyphemus | reverse complement strand
ATTGCTGATGCTCTCAGCCAGAGCTTTTCTCATGCATCTAGCACTTCTGTTTTTTCCCCTGCTTTCTTGGCCATAAAGTCTCGGGCAGAGCGATCGCCTCTTTCTTTTCGGGCCGATTGTCTCTGTGATTATAATCGCCCCTTTACAGTGGTGGAACTCAAACTTGCTCTTCATCTGTCTGGTAGTACATCAGTCGGACCTGATGATGTTCATTAGGAGATGTTGCGCC
>NW_013912843.1:0-229 GCF_000517525.1 Limulus polyphemus | reverse complement strand
AATACAGCTAATGAGAGAGAGTTGTAACACCAAATTTCATAAACTGGTGTTCTATAAAATAAAGAATACACCTAATGAGAGAGAGTTGCCACAGAAAAGTTCATATTCTGGTGGTCTGTAAAATGAAGAATACACCTAATGAGAGAGAGAGTTGTAACAGAAAAGTTCATAAACTAGTGTTCTATAAAATAAAGAATACACCTAATGAGAGAGAGTTGTAACACAAAAT
>NW_013912842.1:0-229 GCF_000517525.1 Limulus polyphemus | reverse complement strand
GTAATGTTAAAGATTATAAAAGTTAGTGCGGTAAAGGTTAGATAAAGAAAGGGTTATAGAAACGTAATGTTAAACATTATAAAAGTTAGTGCCGTAAGGGTTATATAAAGAAAGGGTTAAAGAAACGTAATGTTAAATATTATAAAGTTAATGCGGTAAAGATAAGATAAAGAAAGGGTTATAGAAACGTAATGTTAAACATTATAAAAGTTAGTGCGGTAAAGGTTAG
>NW_013912841.1:0-380 GCF_000517525.1 Limulus polyphemus | reverse complement strand
CAACCGCAGGTTACAAAAAACTGGATTTATAGCAGAACTATTCACTTCTACCAAACCCAGGTTACAAAAAACTGGTTTTATAGCAGAATTTTTCACTTCTACCAACCCCAGGTTACAGAAAACTGGTTTTATAGCAAAATAATTCACTTCTACCAACCCCAGGTTAGAGAAAACTGGTTTTATAGCAGAACAATTCACTTCTACCAACTCCAGGTTACAGAAAACTGGGGTAGAAGTGAATAGTTCTGCTATAAAAAAACCCAGGTTACAGAAAACTGGTTTTATAGAAGAACTATTCACTTCTACCAACCCAGGTTACAGAAAACTGGTTTTATAGCAGAACAATTCACTTCTACCAACTCCAGGTTACAGAAAACTGG
>NW_013912840.1:0-229 GCF_000517525.1 Limulus polyphemus | reverse complement strand
TTTATCAAGTGATGTGCAGAAACGTCTTCAGGACCCAAAAATGAATTTTAGAGAAGCAGCTGCTGATCTTGATTCCTTGAAAGAGAAATTGATAGAATCACGTGAAAAGTCCTGTCAAGAAGCACTTGAAGTGGGCAAGAATCAATGTGAAATATGGGGATTGACCATTGAAAGAAGAAAAGTACGTCGTAAACGAATGCCAGGTGAAAATGCAGCTGACGCTGGATTG
>NW_013912839.1:0-229 GCF_000517525.1 Limulus polyphemus | reverse complement strand
GCTGAAGTCGAAGTGACTGAAGGAATTGATGATGATGAAGTGGAATCAAGTATATATTAAAGCAGAACAGGAGAAAGACCAAGATTTGAAGCCAATAACTGAATTCCTACAAGCAAGTGTTTTGCACCCTGCTTGGGAGAAGGTGTCTAGCTTAAGCTCTGTGACAAAGAACTATTAGGCCCAATGGGACCAGTTGAAGCTCGAAGACGGTATTCTCCTCAGGAGATGG
>NW_013912838.1:0-228 GCF_000517525.1 Limulus polyphemus | reverse complement strand
CACTTGCTCTTCAGTAAACATCTGTGACAAAATGTGGCATCAATGTCTGCCAACGTTCTGATGCAATAACTTTAACCCTACTATAGGTTATCTGAATCTTGATAAAAGAGTTAGCACAAAGGATCACATGTAATAAACTTAAAATAAGACCCAAAACTCGAGCGCTTTCGAATAATTGACTATTCCCTTTGTTCTCCTGAAGAAGAATAGTTAACTGTTCGAAGCGCT
>NW_013912837.1:0-229 GCF_000517525.1 Limulus polyphemus | reverse complement strand
TTCTCATTATTCTTGGTATTAGATGTATTAATTAGTGTAACATGTCAGAGTGGATGGCATGTCTAGTACTCGCCACTATTCTTGGTGTTAGATGTATTAGTGTAACATGTCAGAGTGGATAGCATGTCTAGTACTCGCCATTATTCTTGGTATTAGATGTATTAATTAGTGTGACATGTCAGAGTAGATAGCATGTCTAGTACTCGCCATTATTCTTGGTATTAGATGT
>NW_013912836.1:0-229 GCF_000517525.1 Limulus polyphemus | reverse complement strand
TTCTAGCTATTACTCAACTGTAGTGTGAGATGAGGTATGTATGTTTTGGAAGTTAACATTTTCTTATATTGAAAATGTGTTTCCAATAATACTTAACTCCACTCACACTCTAGCTATTACTCAACCGTAGAGTGAGATGAGGTATGTATGTTTTGGAAGTTAATATTTTCTTATATTGAAAATGTGTTTCCAATAATACTTAACTCCACTCACACTCTAGCTATTACTC
>NW_013912835.1:0-229 GCF_000517525.1 Limulus polyphemus | reverse complement strand
TGTGTAAGAATAGTAATTAATGTATTTATCTTTATGTATCAAATTTGTATTGTGTAAATAGATTTCAAATGTTTCATTTGTGTATTATAATACGTGTTTAAAAACCTCTTCATAAATTACTTATTGATATGTTTAAATTAAACCGTGTACAATCGTAGTTCTCTGTGACACAATAAAAGGGCTAAGTTTGAATAGTAGTAACTTATTTTCAAGTGCACCAATATTTCCA
>NW_013912834.1:0-229 GCF_000517525.1 Limulus polyphemus | reverse complement strand
TATTACCTAATCAAGAGTAAAACTAAGTTACTCGGGTCTACTGCATAAGATATTACCTAATCAAGAGTAAAGTTGAGTTATTCGGGGTTACTGTATAAGATATTACCTAATCAAGAGTAAAGCTGAGTTACTCGGGGCTACTGTATAAGATATTACCTATTCAAGAGTAAAACTGAGATACTTGGGGCTACTGTATAAGATATTACCTAATCAAGAGTAAAACTGAGTT
>NW_013912833.1:0-226 GCF_000517525.1 Limulus polyphemus | reverse complement strand
CAACTTTACCGATACACTTATTTCAATATTCGGCTAAAACAAACACTATAACGAACGAACGTTAACTTCAACAATACCCTGTGACTGCAGTTCAATTACTCACTATCTATACACACATTACAATAATCTCCCGCGTCACGTTTTCCCCTCTTATATATACCCGCCTACCCCATCTAGCAAACACTAGAGCATTCGCCAAAGTACATGATAGTTCTAGAAACGTTGC
>NW_013912832.1:0-470 GCF_000517525.1 Limulus polyphemus | reverse complement strand
TTTAAAGAAACTGAACTCATCTTCGAAGTGGTTATCTGTAATTTAAAGAAACTGAACTCATGTTCAAAGTGGTTATCTGTAATTTAAAGAAACTGAACTCATGTTCCAAGTGGTTATCTGTAATTATAAGAAACTGAACTCATCTTCGAAGTGGTTATCTGTAATTTAAAGAAACTGAACTCATGTTCCAAGTGGTTATCTGTAATTATAAGAAACTGAACTCATGTTCTTACAGATAACCACTTTTTAAAGAAACTGAACTCATGTTCGAAACAAACCCAACAAAAAAGGGTATTAATTTTGTCATCCATTCCCCAAGCAGGTAACTCCCCATCCAGTTTATTCTATCAATACAACATCACCAAGAGTAAAACAAACCCAACAAAAAAGGGTATTAATTTTGTCATCCATTCCCCAAGCAGGTAACTCCCCATCCAGTTTATTCTATCAATACAACATCACCAAGAGTG
>NW_013912831.1:0-260 GCF_000517525.1 Limulus polyphemus | reverse complement strand
CACAATACTGTGTCCTGTCAATAAGAAGATACAGGATTTATCAATACTGTGTACTGTCAATAAGAAGACACAAGATTTAACAATACTGTGGCCTGTCAATAAGAAGATACAGGATTTATCAATACTGTGTACTGTACAAAATAGAAGACACAAGATTTAACGATACTGTGTACTATCATAACAAGTCATAAGATTTAATGATACTGTGTACTATCAATAACAAGCCAAAAGATTTAACGATACTGTGTACTGTCAATAAA
>NW_013912830.1:0-229 GCF_000517525.1 Limulus polyphemus | reverse complement strand
AAAACTTCTGGTTACATATTCTCAACGATATACATATACATGGTAAATAAAACTTTTGATTATACATTCACATCGATATGTATATGGTAAATAAATACGTCTGATTAAACATTCACATCGATATATATATATTTATGGTAAATAAAAACTTCTGAGTAAACATTTACAACGATATATATATGGTAATTAAATATTGTGATTAAACATTTAGACCGATATATAAATATAT
>NW_013912829.1:0-229 GCF_000517525.1 Limulus polyphemus | reverse complement strand
ATATTCATCTTTAGCTTTACTTGGTACAACTACTCCATGAACACTTAGGTGTATCTCTAGTTACATAATCTATAACCACCATACTCATCTTTAGCCTTACTTGGTACAACTACTCCATGAACACTTAGGTGTAACTCTAGTTACAGAATTTATAACCACCATACTCATCTTTAGCGTTATTTGGTACAACATCTCAACGAACTCCTAGGTGGAACTATAGTTTCCGAAT
>NW_013912828.1:0-641 GCF_000517525.1 Limulus polyphemus | reverse complement strand
CTGGCTAATGGTTAGATGAACAATGTTTGGTATTGGCTAATGGTTAGATGAACAATGTTTGGTATTGGCTAAGGGTTAGATGAACAATGTTTGGTATTGGCTAATGGTTAGAGGAACAATGTTTGGTTTTGGCTAATGGTTAGATGAACAATGTTTGGTATTGGCTAATGGTTAGATGAACAATGTTTGGTATTGGCTAATGGTTAGATGAACAGTGTTTGGTATTGCCGCCATAACCGAACATTGTTACTATTTTATGAGAAATATTATTCATCTAACCATTAGCCAATAGCAAACATTATTAATCTAACCATTAGCCAATACCAAACATTGTTCATCTAACCATTATAATGGTGAGATGAACAATATCTAACCATTAGCCAATACCAAACCCATTAGGCAATACCAAACACTGTTCATCTAAACATTAGCCAATACCAAACATTGTTCATCTGACCATCAGGCAATACCAAACACTTGTTCTACCAAACATTGTTCATCTAATTGGTTAATGGTTAGATTAATAATGTTTGCTATTGGCTAATCGTTAGATGAATAATGTTTCTCATAAAATAATAACAATGTTCGGTATTGGCTAATGGTGAGATGAACAATGTTTGGTTTTGGCTAATGGTTAGATT
>NW_013912827.1:0-229 GCF_000517525.1 Limulus polyphemus | reverse complement strand
TTTGGTTTTAATACATCGTTTATATAGTTACGTCTCCGTTTGTTAATTAACTTTCCGTAACTTCGTTCCGACGAAATTTTAGCGACACAAGTCCTTACTTAATAAAACTGGTTTATTCTTTCTGAATATAACTTCACGATACACTTGATTTCAACATTCGCACTAAAACAAACGCTATAACGAACGTTAACTTCAACAATACTTTCTCACTGCATATCAATTACTCACT
>NW_013912826.1:0-229 GCF_000517525.1 Limulus polyphemus | reverse complement strand
TTCTTTTTCCTCCAACAACTGCTGTAATCTCTCTTCTTGTTTATTTGTTGTTCGGAGCTGCCACTGTTGCAGGTTTTCTTGCAACTGCTGTTGTCTCTCTTCTTGTTTCTTTTGCTGCTCTTGTATTGCTGCCATCAAATCTGCTAAGCTGTAGTTTGATTTGCCGCTTCTCGTTTCCATTTTTTTCGTCCCACTCTCTGACACCAATTTGTTACGTCTCTGTTCGTTA
>NW_013912825.1:0-665 GCF_000517525.1 Limulus polyphemus | reverse complement strand
TTATGTTTATATATATGAAACAGTGATGGCAGCATATACTTAAGTTTATATAGATATACATGAAACAGTAATGGTAGTAGATACTTAAGGATTATATGATATACATGAAATAAATAATCTTTAGAAATCTGCTAACATCAATGCTTCGTGTATATCATATAACCTTAAGTATCTGCTACCATCAATGGATATACATGAAACATTGATGGTAGCAGATGCTTAAGTTTATATAGATATACTTACCATCAATGTTTTATGTATATCATATAAACTTCAGTATCTGCTACCATCAATGCTTCATTAGATACTTAAGGTTATATGATATACATGAAACGCTACCATTAATGTTTCATGTATATCTAGATAATCTTTAGAAATCTGCTAACATCAATGTTTCATGTATATCATATAACCATAAGTATCTGCTACCATCAATAGATGCTTAAGTTTATGTAGATATACATGAGACATTGATGGTAGCAGATGCTTAAGTTTATGTAGATATACATGAAACATTGATGGTAGCAGATGCTTAAGTTTATATGGTATACATGATGCATTGATGGTAGCAGATACTTAAGTTTATATGATATACATGAAAAATTGATGGCAGCAGGTACTTATGTTTATATATATATACATGAAACAGTGATGGCAGCAGGTAC
>NW_013912824.1:0-226 GCF_000517525.1 Limulus polyphemus | reverse complement strand
GTGTTATTTAATATTAAGGTATAACGACAAGGAAAACAAATTTCTTCTTCCTGGTGTAAAACTATTAAATACACCATTTCGATACCAGGTAGTGTCCAGGGTTACTGATGAAGAGTGGAATTCTCCGAAACTAGTCTGGCTCACAGACACACCCCCAGTGAAAGAATAGACCATTCTAAACTTTTACTCGTTGTTAAACAAATATTTAAACAACTCTAGTCAATTA
>NW_013912823.1:0-229 GCF_000517525.1 Limulus polyphemus | reverse complement strand
CCAACAGCCTTTCTGGTAGCAGCCTTTACTGCTGTATCGTCTCCCCTGTGTTGAAGTTGCCAGCATTGAGCTCTCTTGTGCCCAGGTTTGTTAAAGTGCCAGCAAAGTCCCTCAAACTTCTCTGAAAGCTGACATTTTCTGGCCTTGAATCCAGATGACTGTACCAACCTCGGTACCTCTGTGCTGGACCTAACGTAGGATTCAAATTCGAGAGCTCTGGCCATTGCAT
>NW_013912822.1:0-228 GCF_000517525.1 Limulus polyphemus | reverse complement strand
CCGCATACCAGAGAGTTTGTATGGTTTCTAAAGGCTTCCTATTATGATAGTACCATAGACAGACCACCTTCCCTAGGTGGCAGCATCGTGAAAGGCTCGTGTTGCACCAAGAGCTACCCAGACACAAACACTTCGACACAACTATACCGCATACCAGAGAGTTTGTATGGTTTCTAAAAGCTTCCCATTATGATAGTACCACAGATGGACAGACCACCTTCTCTAGGT
>NW_013912821.1:0-373 GCF_000517525.1 Limulus polyphemus | reverse complement strand
GGTGTATTCAAGGCGGAGTAAATGTGGTAATAAACTTGTAACTTTGTCGTGGTCTTATATTGTTGTGTATTCAAGGCGGAGTAGTGTGGTAATAAACTTGTAACTTTGTCGTGGTCTTATATTGTTGTGTATTTAAGGCGGAGTAGTGTGGCAGTAAAGTTGCAACTTTGTCGTGGTCTTATATTGTTGTGTATTTAAAACTGAGTAGTATGGCAGTAAACTTGTAATTTTGTCATGTTCTTATATTGTTGTGTATTTAAGGCGGAGTAGTGTGGCAGTAAAGTTGCAACTTTGTCGTGGTCTTATATTGTTGTGTATTTAAGGCGAGTAGTGTGGCAGTAAACTTGTAATTTTGTCATGTTCTTATATTGTT
>NW_013912820.1:0-229 GCF_000517525.1 Limulus polyphemus | reverse complement strand
AGTGCACAAGTATCGTTAAATCTAGTAGTCTTCTTTTGACAGTACTTAGTATCGTTAAATCTTGTGTCTTCTTATTGACAGTACACAGTATCATTAAATCTTGTGTCTTCTTATTGACAGTACACAGTTATTGTTAAATTGTGTGTCTTCTTATTGAAAGTACACAGTAATCGTTAAATCTTGTGTCTTCTTATTGACAGTACACAGTATCGTTAAATCTTGTGTCTTC
>NW_013912819.1:0-229 GCF_000517525.1 Limulus polyphemus | reverse complement strand
ACAGTGTCGTTAAATCTTTTGTCTTCTTATTGACAATACACAGTATAGTTAAATCTTGTGTCTTCTTATTGACAGTACACAGTACCGTTAAATCTTGTGTCTTCTTATTGAAAGTACACAGTATTGTTAAATCTTGTGTCTTCTTATTGATAGTACACAGTATTGTTAAATCTTGTGTCTTTTTATTGACAGTACACAGTATTGTTAAATCTTGTGTGTTCTAATTGAT
>NW_013912818.1:0-229 GCF_000517525.1 Limulus polyphemus | reverse complement strand
CTAGGTTCCTCTGCTATTATACAATGGGAAGAAGAGCCAATTAAAATAATAAAAACAACAGTTAGGTTCCTTTGCTATTATACAATGGGAAGAAGAGCCATTAAAATATAAAAATCAACAGTTAGGTTACTCTGCTATTATACAATGAGAAGAAGAGCGATTAAAATATAAAAATCACAGTAGGTTCCTTTGCTATTATACAATGGGAAGAAGGGCCATTAAAATATAA
>NW_013912817.1:0-229 GCF_000517525.1 Limulus polyphemus | reverse complement strand
TGCTAAATTAGGGACGGCAAGAGCAGATAGCCCTCGTGTAGCTTTGCGCGAAACCCATAACAAACAAACAAACAAATTTTGATTGTAATATGAAATAGGTTAACACGTTTGACTATGTTTATGCCATAATTACAGTAAAGTTTAGAATTAGCACATCTTGTTTCTCGTATACTTGGTTGTATTTTAAAATAAACTAACACATTTGACTATGTTCTTAGTATGAGACAGT
>NW_013912816.1:0-229 GCF_000517525.1 Limulus polyphemus | reverse complement strand
GCCGCTACCGTGGTACAACTGTACTTTACAAAACCGGCAACTATAACCAGCCGATACTGTGGTACAACTATACTTTACAAAACCGGTAACTATAACCAGCCGGTACTGTAGTACAACTATAGTTTACAAAACCGGTAACTATAACCAGCCGATACTGTGGTACAACTATACTTTACAAAACTGGTAACTATAACCAGCCGCTACCGTGGTACAACTATACTTTACAAAA
>NW_013912815.1:0-229 GCF_000517525.1 Limulus polyphemus | reverse complement strand
CAGATGTGGAATTATTCAAAGCTTGGCATTATTTATAAGTGAAGTAGCAGATGTGGAATTATTCAAAGCTTGGCATTATTTATAAGTGAAGTAGCAGATGTGGAATTATTCAAAGCATGGCATCATTTATAAGTGAAGTAGCAGGTGTAGAATTGTTGACAAAGTGTGGCATTATTTATAAGTGAAGTAGCAGATGTGGAATTGTTCAAAGCTTGGCATTATTTATAAA
>NW_013912814.1:0-230 GCF_000517525.1 Limulus polyphemus | reverse complement strand
GACAGTACACAGTATCGTTAAATCTTGTGTCTTCTTATTGACAGTACACAGTATCGTTAAATCTTGTGTCTTCTTATTGACAGGACACATTATTGTTAAATCTTGTGTTTCTTACTTGACAGTACACATTATCGTTGAATATTGTGTCTTCTTATTGACAGTACACAGTATCGTTAAATCTTGTGTCTTCTTATTGACAGTACACAGTATTGTTAAATCTTGTGTCTTTT
>NW_013912813.1:0-229 GCF_000517525.1 Limulus polyphemus | reverse complement strand
TAATAAATGTGTCAACTGAAAGAATTATCGGTGATAAGTAAGATTGAAATAACACTAGATAGAATAAATATATCAACTGAAAGAATTATCGGTGATAAGTAAGATTAAAATAACACTAGATAGAATAAATATATCAACTGAAAGAATTATCGGTGATAAGTAAGATTAAAATAACACTAGATAGAATAAATGTGTCAACTGAAAGAATTATCGGTGATAAGTAAGATTG
>NW_013912812.1:0-229 GCF_000517525.1 Limulus polyphemus | reverse complement strand
ATTATAAGAGGTATATCGATTGCTATCATGCAAAGTCAGTCATTGTATATATGATTATAAGTGGTATATCGATTGCTATCGTACAAAGTCACTCATTGTATATATGATTATAAGTGGTATATCGATGGCTATCATGCAAAGTCAGTCATTGTATATATGAATATAAGAGGTATATCGATTGCTATCGTGCAAAGTCAGTCATTGTATATATGATTATAAGTGGTATATC
>NW_013912811.1:0-229 GCF_000517525.1 Limulus polyphemus | reverse complement strand
GCATGCAGTACATGTTGTGCTAAAAGGGGACCCAAGCATAAGGGACGTGCTCCAATGAAGTTATATCAAGTTGGTGCACCAATGGAAAGAGTAGTCATTGACATTGCTGGTCCTCTGCCCCAAACCCGTGCTGGACAGAAGTACATTTGTGTGGTGATGGATTAGTTCACCAAGTGGCCTGAGGCATATGCAATATCAAATCAAGAAGCTACAACTGTAGCTTCGGCTA
>NW_013912810.1:0-298 GCF_000517525.1 Limulus polyphemus | reverse complement strand
TACTATGTTTTACTGTAACATGAGCTGTTTGTGTGTGTTATGTAATTCAATACTATGTTTTACTGTAACATAAGCTGTTTGTGTGTGTTATGTAATTCAATACTATGTTTTACTGTAACATAAGCTGTTTGTGTGTGTTATGTAATTCAGTACTATGTTTTACTGTAACATGAGCTGTTTGTGTGTGTTATGTAATTCAATACTATGTTTTACTGTAACATGAGCTGTTTGTATGTTATGTAATTCAGTACTATGTTTTACTGTAACATGAGCTGTTTGTGTGTGTTATGTAATTCAA
>NW_013912809.1:0-268 GCF_000517525.1 Limulus polyphemus | reverse complement strand
ATTTTTTCGATTTTGGTAACGGTAATTTTAGTCCGATTTCCACTAGATTTTGTTGCCTTTGAAAACGGGTTTTTAGTTTTCCTTCTACTAGATTTTGTCGACGTTCATAACACTTATTTTAGGCCTTCATAGACTAGATGTTTTCGACTTTAATAAAGGTCATTTGAGACTTTCGTATTCTATATTTAATGACTTTTATAATGGTCTTTTTAATCCTTTTTAAACTAGATTTTGTCGATATTGATAACGATATTATTAGTTCTGACCT
>NW_013912808.1:0-229 GCF_000517525.1 Limulus polyphemus | reverse complement strand
ACTGGCTTCTATAATTATCACAATACGCCACTAGTTTCTGTGGTTATCGTGATATTCCACTGGCTTCTGTAATTATCACAATACGCCACTAGTTTCTGTGGTTATCGTGATATTCCACTGGCTTCTGTAATTATCACAATACTCCACTTGTTTCTGTGGTTATCGTGATATTCCACTGGCTTCTATAATTATCACAATACGCCACTAGTTTCTGTAGTTATCGTAATAT
>NW_013912807.1:0-230 GCF_000517525.1 Limulus polyphemus | reverse complement strand
AAGGCATCTATGAACTGATCCCTCAGCAACAACTTGAGGAGATCTGGTGGTGCAGTTGAGTAGGCCTTGTGTGCCATACTCTCCAAGTCCTGTGCCAGCTCTTGCAGGCTCTCCCCCTTAGCACGGACTCTCGTCCTGAACCTGGCCCTGTAGACTTCTGACTAGTTTTGGGTTCCATACCTGAGTTCTAGAGCCGACACCAGTGTTCTATAGTTGTGTCTGTCGGCTGG
>NW_013912806.1:0-265 GCF_000517525.1 Limulus polyphemus | reverse complement strand
AATATATTGTCACCCGAACTAGTCATTCTATGTTACTTGTAATCTTAAGTTTTTATATTTTGTCACCCGAACTAGTCATTCTATGTTACTGTAATCTCAAGTTTTAATATATTGTCACCCGAACTAGTCATTCTATGTTACTGTAATCTTAAGTTTTTATATTTTGTCACCCGAACTAGTCATTCTATGTTACTGTGATCTTAAGTTTTAATATATTGTCACCCGAACTAGTCATTCTATGTTACTGTGATCTTAAGTTTTATAT
>NW_013912805.1:0-229 GCF_000517525.1 Limulus polyphemus | reverse complement strand
CAAATTCATGTATAGCGCATGGCATAGTGGACAAACAAGCTTATGTATAGCACATGGTACAGTGGACAAACAAATTCATGTATAGCGCATGGCACAGTGGACAAACAAGTTATGTATAGCGCATGGCACAGTGGACAAACAAGTTTATGTATAGCGCATGGCATAGTGGACAAACAAGTTATGTATAGCGCATGGCATAGTGGACAACAAGTTTATGTATAGCACATGG
>NW_013912804.1:0-229 GCF_000517525.1 Limulus polyphemus | reverse complement strand
AGGCGAAAGTAAAGTTTGTTGTCAAATGCAAAGCTACACAATGGGCTACGTATGCTGTGCCCACCACGGGTGTCGAAACCTGATTTTTTAGCGATATAAGCCTTCAGAACAGCCGCTGAGGCACTGGGGGGGGGGGGGGAGAGGAGGAGTAACACAATGTTTATTTGTTTGTTTGGATTTATGCACGAAGCTTCACAATGGGCTATCTGTGCTCTGCCCACCACGGGTA
>NW_013912803.1:0-230 GCF_000517525.1 Limulus polyphemus | reverse complement strand
GTTTAATTATCACACTTATTACGTCTTGAGTTTAGTTGTCTGACTTATTACGTCCTAAATGTAGTTACCTCGTGTATTATGTTCTGAGTTTAATTGTCACACTTATTACGTCTTGAGTTTAGTTGTCTCACTTATTACGTCCTAAGTTTATTTGTCTCATGTATTATGTACTGAATTTAGTTGTCTCACTTATTACGTCCTAAATGTAGTTTTCTCGTGTATTATGTCCT
>NW_013912802.1:0-225 GCF_000517525.1 Limulus polyphemus | reverse complement strand
ATGTATAGTCAATACACAACATATATACATGTATAGTCAATACACAATATATACATGTATAGTCAATACACAACATATATACATGTATAGTCAATACACAACATATATACATGTATAGTCAATACACAATATATACATGTATAGTCAATACACAACATATATACATGTATAGTCAATACACAACATATATACATGTATAGTCAATACACAATATATACACATGTA
>NW_013912801.1:0-228 GCF_000517525.1 Limulus polyphemus | reverse complement strand
AAGGATAGTGACTGGTAGGTGTTTTATTATACATGGATAGTGACTGGAAGGTCTTTTAATACAGATGGATAGTGTATGGTAAGTCTTTTAATTACAGATGGATAGTGACTGGTAGGTCTTTCTAATATATATGGATAGTGGCTGGTAGGTCTTTTAATATAGATAGATGGTAACTGGTAGGTCTTTTATTATAGATGGATAGTGAATGGTAGGTCTCTTAATACAGAT
>NW_013912800.1:0-229 GCF_000517525.1 Limulus polyphemus | reverse complement strand
GACGGTCATCAAAGTAGAAAAAATCTAGTCTAAGAAGGCTTAAAAAGACAGTTATGAAAATCGACAAAATCTATTGGAAGAATAACTAAAAACTCAAGAAAATCAAGTGGAAAAAGGGCTAAAAATACCCTTATGAAAGTCCAAAAAATCTATTGTAGAAATGACAAAAAGACCGTTATGAAAGTCGGTAAAATCATATGTAAGAAATACTAAATAGAAATTATCAAAG
>NW_013912799.1:0-230 GCF_000517525.1 Limulus polyphemus | reverse complement strand
TGGAATATATCAAAACCACCTGAACTATTTGTTGGATCTCCAGTATTTTAATTTTAACTGCAGTTCAATGGAATTTAACGTTCACGTGGAATATATCAAAACCACCTGAACTATTTGTTGGATCTCCAGTATTTAATTTAACTGCAGTTCAATGGAACGACAAACAAACAGTACTAATTAATTACATTAGCCCCACTTACTCAGAAAACATTTCGAAAGAGAGATAAATA
>NW_013912798.1:0-229 GCF_000517525.1 Limulus polyphemus | reverse complement strand
ATACACTCAATGTTTACAAGTAAACATACTTACAAATACGGTTAAAGTTATACACTCAAAATCTAAAAGTAAACCTACTAACAAATACGGTTAGAGTTATACACTCAAAATCTACAAGTAAACCTACTAACAAATACGGTTAGAGTTATACACTCAAAATCTAAAAGTTAACATACTTACAAATACGGTTAGAGTTATACACTCAAAGTCTACAAGTTAACATACTTAC
>NW_013912797.1:0-229 GCF_000517525.1 Limulus polyphemus | reverse complement strand
GATTAGAATCTACTGATGTACATTTGTATTAAAACCTATTGGTATTTACTGTTTAATTAGAATCTACTGGTGTACATTTGTACTAAAACCTATTGGTACGTACTGTTTGATTAGAATCTACTGATGTACATTTGTATTAAAACCTATTGGTATTTACTGTTTAATTAGAATCTACTGGTGTACATTTGTACTAAAACCTATTGGTACGTACTGTTTGATTAGAATCTAC
>NW_013912796.1:0-230 GCF_000517525.1 Limulus polyphemus | reverse complement strand
AATATTGTTTGTGTGTGTGTGTGTGTATTTGGTTTGGTTTGAGTTTCGCGCAAACCTACACGATGGTTATCTGCGCTAGCCGTCCCTAATTTAGCAGTGGTAGACTAGATGGAGGACAGCTAGTCAACACCGCCAACTCTTGGAATACCCTTTTACTAACGAATAATGGGATTGACCGTCACTTTGTAACGCCCCTACAAACTGAAAGGACGAGCATGTTTGGTGACGGG
>NW_013912795.1:0-229 GCF_000517525.1 Limulus polyphemus | reverse complement strand
GTAAGATCTGTTAGTATTGGATAATTATTCAAAACACAAGGAATAAAGGAAATCTGAGTTATAAGATCTGTTCATATTGGACAATGATTCAAGACACAAGGAATACAGGAAATCTGAGTTATAAGATCTGTTCGTATTGGACAATGATTCAAGACACAAGAAATACAGGATATCAGAGTTATAAGATCTTTTAGTATTGGACAATGATTCAAGACACAAGGAATGAAGG
>NW_013912794.1:0-229 GCF_000517525.1 Limulus polyphemus | reverse complement strand
CATTTATAGTAGACTTGTGTTTAGTGTCTCTAACCTTCCTGTATCCTCCACTCTACGCTAGAGCATTTATACTACACCTGTGTTTAGTGGCTCTAACCTTCCTGTATCCTCCACTCTATGCTAGAGCACATATAATACACCTGTGTTTAGTGGCTCTAACCTTCCTGTATCCTCCACTCTACGCTAGAGCACATATAATACACCTGTGTTTAGTGTCTCTAACCTTCCT
>NW_013912793.1:0-226 GCF_000517525.1 Limulus polyphemus | reverse complement strand
GTCTGAGTTCTGATCCAACATACTTTATGTTGTTTGTTTTTACTGAATATGTACAAGTAGGCCTGAGTTCTGATCCAACATAGTTTGTGTTTGTTTTTACTGAATATGGACAAGTAGGCCTGAGTTCTGATCCACCATAATTTACATTTTTTTACTGAATATGGACAAGTAGGCCTGAGTTCTGATCCACCATAATTTATGTTGTTTGTTTTTACTGAATATGGAC
>NW_013912792.1:0-229 GCF_000517525.1 Limulus polyphemus | reverse complement strand
CCGATAAATAACAAGACATAACGAAACTAGTCATAATCGAACTGACATTTCAGTAAAAACACGTGTGCCGATAAATAACAAGACATAACGAAACTAGTCATAATCGAACTGACATTTCAGTAAAAACACGTGTGCCGATAAATAACAAGACATAATGAAACTAGTCATAATCGAACTGACATTTCAGTAAAAACACGTGTGCCGATAAATAACAAGACATAGCGAAATT
>NW_013912791.1:0-229 GCF_000517525.1 Limulus polyphemus | reverse complement strand
TAAGAAGACACAAGATTTAACGATACTCTGTACTGTCAGTAAGAAGACACAATATTTAACGATACTGTGTACTGTCAATAAGAAGACACAAGATTTAACGATACTGTGTACTTTCAGTAAGAAGACACAAGATTTAAGAATACTGTGTACTGTCAATAAGAAGACGCAATATTTAACAATACTGTGTACTGTCAATAAGAAGACACACGATTTAGCAATACTGTGTACT
>NW_013912790.1:0-228 GCF_000517525.1 Limulus polyphemus | reverse complement strand
GAGCAGCACCCGATTAACTATGACAATGAGTAACCAGAACGATAATAAATCAGATGTATACCGCGAGCAGTACCCGATTAACTATGACAATGAGTAACTAGAACGCTAATAAATCAGGTGTATACCGCGAGCAGTACCCGATTAACTACGACAATGAGTAACTAGAACGCTAATAAATCAGATGTATACCGCGTGCAGTACCCGATTAACTAAGACAATGAGTAACTA
>NW_013912789.1:0-229 GCF_000517525.1 Limulus polyphemus | reverse complement strand
TGTTTGGTGGGATGCGGATTCGAACCCGCGACCCTCAGATTGTGAGTCGAGCGCCTTATCCACCTGGCCATGCCGGGCACATGAAATCCAGGGGGTCCTTATATTGATTACACTTTCTGTCTTTCAACTAAAAATTTAATAAAAAATACAAAACAGGTTCTCGATATCAGATCCAGATGTTATGGTTTGTTTTCGCACAAAGCTAATTTAGCAGTGATAAACTAGAGAG
>NW_013912788.1:0-222 GCF_000517525.1 Limulus polyphemus | reverse complement strand
GAGTTATGGATGGACTGCTTTCACCACTATTGACAGCTGGGAAAAGTTATGGATAGACTGTTTTCCCTACATTGGCAGCTGGGAAAAGTTATGGATAGACTGCTTTCACTACATTGACAGCTGGGAAAAGTTATGGATAGACAACTTTCACTACATTGATAGCTGGGAATGTTATGGATGGACTGCTTTCACTATAGTGGCAGCTGGGAAAAGTTATGGATA
>NW_013912787.1:0-229 GCF_000517525.1 Limulus polyphemus | reverse complement strand
CTGTATTTTATGTAACAAGTGAATACACGGGGTCTTTATGACCTTATGGTGTATTGTACAAGGACATACTGTTGGAATATAACAGTATTTTATGTATCAAGTGAAGACACGGGGTCTTTAAGACCTTATAATGTAATGTACAATGACATGCTGTTGTAATTATAACTGTATTTTATATAACAAGTGAATACACGGGGTCTTTATGACCTTATGATGTATTGCAAAATGA
>NW_013912786.1:0-229 GCF_000517525.1 Limulus polyphemus | reverse complement strand
TAACCCCATTATATATATATATATATATATTCATCTTACGGTTCGGGACTTCCGTAGATACGATACCACTTCGTCAGACTATAAATTAAAATTTTCATCCGATTGGTAGAGGTCTATTCTTTGATCATCTTCTAAGCCTAAACCCTGAAACGTAGACTATTTTATCTTGAAAAATATATATATATATATATACGTAATATTATATGGCATGCCCTCCAAAATCATACGT
>NW_013912785.1:0-229 GCF_000517525.1 Limulus polyphemus | reverse complement strand
CCAACCCCGAGTTGTGGAACCTCAGCTATCTTGTTGGGGCTGGCCTATACTGATGATTATTCATATTCTATTCCACCTATGATATAGGAACTGAGTTCCAGGTGAAGAGCATACCTGTTCTGGATGTAGTGCAGTTCCCCCACTTTTGTACCATTTTTATCCTGGTACGCCACTACACCGGCCCTTCCACCTTCTCAGTGTGGCATTCTAACTATAGTGTCAGTGGAGG
>NW_013912784.1:0-248 GCF_000517525.1 Limulus polyphemus | reverse complement strand
TGATCTTCCTGATATGTACAAAATAAACATGTAATACAAGAGATTAATGATCTTCCCGATATGTACAAAATAAACATGTAATTCAAGATATTAACGATCTTCCTGATATGTACAAAATAAACATGTAATTCAAGATATTAACGATCTTCCTTATATGTACAAAATAAACATGTAATTCAATAGATTAATTATCTTCCTGATATGTAAAAAATAAACATGTAATTCAAGTGATTAATGATCTTCCTGAT
>NW_013912783.1:0-229 GCF_000517525.1 Limulus polyphemus | reverse complement strand
CTTCGCCAGACTCTGCTCCCTGTGAATTTAGACGATTTCAGTCAGTGCACTTTTCATATACATCATATACACTGTGCATGGGGGGGGTGGGGGGTGGGGCTTCAGGCTAAAACCGTTGGGAACCACTGCTTTATTCGCCTATTAATTGTAATTATAAATTCCTTGATATCGATGCTTGCATACTGTGTGTCATTTTATTACTTTGTGAAAATACCGTAGTACATACATT
>NW_013912782.1:0-337 GCF_000517525.1 Limulus polyphemus | reverse complement strand
CACGTAATGCAAGGGTGGAAAGGGGTGGCCCACGGGCTGGATCCGGCCTCTCTAACATTTCTGTTCTGTCCTCAATGACTCCCGACAATTGGGAAAATAACATAAAGAGGTCTTTATACAATCGACGTTGAGGTAATTTAATTAATACAGGAAAAATGTACGACCCGCGACGGCTTACCAAAATTCGTAGAGTGGCGCTCCTGCGAAAATTATTTCCCACCCCTGACGTGATGGGTTGTCTTACTGTTTGTTTTTAAACACAAACTTGCACGACTTTTAGTGTCTTAAGTCCTCTAGCTTACCGCAGAGCCACCGAAGAACTACTTGTGATGATATC
>NW_013912781.1:0-228 GCF_000517525.1 Limulus polyphemus | reverse complement strand
GTTGTTATATAATAGACTACTGTTGTTATACATGAGACTACTATTGTTATATAATAGACTGCTATTGTTGTATAATAGACTACTATTGTTGTATAATAGACTGCTATTGTTATATAATAGACTACTGTTGTTATATAATAGACTACTATTGTTATACATGAGACTACTGTTGTTATATAATAGACTACTGTTGTTATATAATAGACTACTGTTGTTATATAATAGACT
>NW_013912780.1:0-229 GCF_000517525.1 Limulus polyphemus | reverse complement strand
AATTAAAGGTAAAAGAGAACTAAAGAGAGGATGTGACAAGTAGGCGTGGCAGGAGGGGTGTGATTTTTCTATTCATATCTCTGTAACCAAACAAAATTGAAGGTCATAAAAAATTATGGTTTGTTTGAGCAGTGACAATTCTATAAAGAGTAATTTATGTTTAATTTCATACTTTTTCAAGGGGTGGTGGATAAAATGGAGAAAAGAAGATGCATGGAGAAAATGTCAT
>NW_013912779.1:0-229 GCF_000517525.1 Limulus polyphemus | reverse complement strand
GGCCATTGGGGCGTTCCTTGAAATGGAGCAGACTGGGAACTCAATATGGTCGACATTGATGAGTATCTTAAACATTGAATGAGCAGTCCTCCCACCAGGTAGTAGAGTAGCTGCAATGCCTGAAGAAGCTACAGCTAGAGCGATTTTATGCTCACCTCTAACCTGTGCTAGAATCAGGTTTATGAGGTACGTCTTTCCAGTTCCTCCAGGAGCGTTAAGGAAAAAGTTC
>NW_013912778.1:0-223 GCF_000517525.1 Limulus polyphemus | reverse complement strand
CTGTTAAACTTGCATTGTTTTAGTTAAGTTTAAACATTCCCTGTCAGTTGACGAGTATTTCAGCTTGAATAATATAAATGAGATGCTTTTACATTATCTACAACCACCTTATGGATCTTTAAAGAACAATTTCATTTATTTTAAAGTATATGTGGAACATGACGATTCATGTTTTTATACTGGTCTATAGATCACAGTTTACCAATATAATGCATTATATACC
>NW_013912777.1:0-433 GCF_000517525.1 Limulus polyphemus | reverse complement strand
GATGAAATGGGTACGTTAGTTTGATCGTGTGACACATGATGAAATGGGTACGTTACTTTTATCGTGTGACACATGATGAAATGGGCACGTTAGTTTTATCGTGTGACACATGAAATGAGCACGTTAGTTTGATCGTGTGACACATGATGAAATGGGTACGTTAGTTTAATAAGATAGGTTAATGATGCTGATCTCCATGACAGTTATATATGTCTGTTATATAGAAGTTATTGTGTGTAGTAAACAGTTTCTATATTATAGTGTTGTTTCTAAGTGCTGTTATATAGAAGTTATATATGTCTGTTATATAGAAGTTATTGTGTGTAGTAAACAGTTTCTATATTATATAGTGTTGTTTCTAAGTGCTGTTATATAGAAGTTATATATGTCTGTTATATAGAAGTTATATACGTCTGTTATATAGAAGTTATTG
>NW_013912776.1:0-230 GCF_000517525.1 Limulus polyphemus | reverse complement strand
TTGTGAATACTTATGTATCATTATTAAATCTCGTAGAATAGCGACCCCCCCCCCCCCCACGTAAAGAAAATAAAAACTACAAGTAACACCACAAACCTTATTATATCACATGAGCCATAGCAAGTCTCCAGTAAAGAAAACCGAAACTACAAGTAACACCACAAACCTTATTATATCATATGGGTCACAGCGAACCCTTCCCCCAAATAAAGAAAACCAAAACTATAAAA
>NW_013912775.1:0-228 GCF_000517525.1 Limulus polyphemus | reverse complement strand
GTTACACAAGGACTATCTGTACGTAGTTACACAAGGACTATATGCACGTAGCGAAACAAGGACTATCTGTACGTAGTTACACAAGGACTATCTGTACGTAGTTACACAAGGACTATCTGTACATAGCTACACAAGGACTATCTGTACATAGCTACACCAGGACTATCTGTACGTAGCTACACAAGGACTATATGCACGTAGCGACACAAGGACTATATGCACGTAGCT
>NW_013912774.1:0-228 GCF_000517525.1 Limulus polyphemus | reverse complement strand
ACACAGTATTGTTAAATCATGTGTCTTCTTATTGACAGTACACATTATTGTTAAATCTTGTGGCTTGTTATTGACAGTACACAGTATTGTTAAATCATGTGTCTTCTTATTGACAGTACACAGTATTGTTAAATCTTGTGTCTACTTATTGACAGTACACAGTATTGTTAAATATTGTGTTTTCTTTTTGATAGTACACAGTATTGTTATATCTTGTGTCTTCTTATT
>NW_013912773.1:0-228 GCF_000517525.1 Limulus polyphemus | reverse complement strand
GGATGAGTATTGTGGTGTGTTAGACACGTTTAGTGGATGAGTATAGTGGTGTGTTAGACACGTTTACGGTATGAGTATTGTTGTGTGTTAGACACATTTAGAATATAAGTATTGTGGTGTTAGCCAGATTTAGAGGATGAGCATTGTGGTAGGTTAAATACATTTAGAGATGAGTATTGTGGTTTGTTAGACACGTTTAGAGGATGAGTATTGTGGTGTGTTAGACAC
>NW_013912772.1:0-226 GCF_000517525.1 Limulus polyphemus | reverse complement strand
GTCTGATAGATGGGATATCCCCAACCCATTTGGATGCTATTACCACAGGCATTATATGTTATGACAATAAGTTGACAACCTGGACTGATTGTTTTATAGTGCTGATTTAATTGCTTATTAACAATTAGTGTAATCAATAGTTTGTAAACTATATATTCCCTACCACGTTGTATTTACAGTAGATGAAGCGTTCCACATTCTGTTTCATAATGTTACTGCTTATTTA
>NW_013912771.1:0-229 GCF_000517525.1 Limulus polyphemus | reverse complement strand
TACTAAACCGTGTCTGCTGTTCTACATGTTGTTAATAAACTGTGTCTACTGTTCTACATGATGTTAATAAACCGTGTCTACTGTTCTACATGATGTTAATAAACTGTGTCTACTGTTCTACATGATGTTAATAAACTGTGTCTACTATTCTACATGATGTTAATAAACTGTATCTACTGTTCTACATGATGTTAATAAACCGTGTCTACTGTTTTAGATACTGTTAATA
>NW_013912770.1:0-230 GCF_000517525.1 Limulus polyphemus | reverse complement strand
CTAACAAGCCACAAGATTTAAAGATACTGTGTACTGTCAATAAGAAGACACAAGATTTAACGATACTGTGTACTGTACAATAAGAAGACACAAGTATTTAACGATACTGTGTACTGTACAATAAGAAGATAAAAGATTTTAACAATACTGTGTACTGTCAATAAGAAGATAAAAGATTTAACAATACTGTGTATTATCACTAACAAGCCACAAGAATTAACAATACTGTG
>NW_013912769.1:0-226 GCF_000517525.1 Limulus polyphemus | reverse complement strand
AATACCGAATATTCTTACCATTTTATGAGAAACATTATTCATCTAACCATTAGCTAACACCAAACATTTATTTATCTAACCATTAGCCAACACCAAACATTATTTATCTAACCATTAGCCAATAGCAAATATTATTAATCTAACCATTAGCCAATACCAAACATTGTTCATCTAACCATTAGGCAATACCAAACACTGTTCATCTAACCATTAGCCAATTCCAACA
>NW_013912768.1:0-229 GCF_000517525.1 Limulus polyphemus | reverse complement strand
ACTTCCGTGAAACATGTTATATGTTATATTGAGTCGCTTGACGTAAAGTTAAGTCCTTGGTGTGAAAATGAAAGACCTAGTGTCAAGTTGAGTCACTTGCCTTAAAATTGACTCACTTGGTGTAAAGTAGAGTCACTTGACTTAAAATTGACTCACTTGGTGTAAAAGTTGAGTCACTTGACGCAGAATTGACTCACTTGTTGTAAATTTGAGTCCCTTGACGTAGAAC
>NW_013912767.1:0-229 GCF_000517525.1 Limulus polyphemus | reverse complement strand
ATAGAACGATAATTGTTATTGGATCTATTTAATCCACTCGGACTTGAGGAAACCCATGAAGATATGTTGTAAATAGATGAGTTAATAAACACAATGTCTGCAGACAAAAGTCAACAGTGGGTCATAGAACGATACTTGCTATTGCGTCCTATTTAATCCAGTCGGACTTAAACAAACACATGTAGATATGTTGTAAATATATGAGTTAATTACCAAACTGGCTCCAGAC
>NW_013912766.1:0-229 GCF_000517525.1 Limulus polyphemus | reverse complement strand
CCAAAAATGTAAACTTTAATAAGCCTAAAATGTTTCTTTTTCTTCTTATCATATAAACTTTCCAAAAATGTAAACTTTAATAGGCCTAAAATGTTTCTTTTTCTTCTTATCATATAAACTTTTTGTAAACTTTAATAAGCCTAAAATGTTTCTTTTTCTTCTTATCATATAAACTTTTTGTAAACTTTAATAAGCCTAAAATGTTCTTTTTCTTCTTATCATATAAACT
>NW_013912765.1:0-228 GCF_000517525.1 Limulus polyphemus | reverse complement strand
ACACTGGTATGTTACTACCTGTTTAAATGTCGTTAATATCTACTGTTGTTTAATGTTTTCTTTGTACACTGGTATGTTACTATCCTGTTTAAATGTCGTTAATATCTACTGTTGTTTAATGTTTTTCTTTGACACTGGTATGTTACTACCTGTTTAAATGTTTTTAATATCTATTGTTGTTTAATGTTGGTCTTTGACATTGGTATGTTACTACCTGTTTGAATGTCG
>NW_013912764.1:0-228 GCF_000517525.1 Limulus polyphemus | reverse complement strand
AAAAAACACTTTTTTCCATTTTCCTAAAAAACTCATATTTTCACCAAAAACCAAAGACTATAGCCCATACTTTTTGCCAAATATGAAAAAATTGTTTTTCTTCATATTTCAATACAAAGATGTCCTTGATGTAAGACTTTAATAATAGAGACCCTTTTATGAAAATTCCCAATAGTTATTTCATAATCTCTTATCCAAATTTCGATTAGTGTCGATTTTACTCTTGTT
>NW_013912763.1:0-229 GCF_000517525.1 Limulus polyphemus | reverse complement strand
ATAACAAATATAAATATATATATATATCTTAATTTCCTTATTTACAGTTCTTCAAATAGCTTATCATGTTATTAAATGCATTAACAACATTAGCTTCATGAGATACGGCGTTGACTGTATTTAAGCTATTTCTAGACCTATGTATGGTTACTTTTGGATTAAATCATACTCGTTTCGTTTGTTTAGTATGTGTCACTTCTGGTTGTGTTGATATAGGACCTTTTGATCT
>NW_013912762.1:0-229 GCF_000517525.1 Limulus polyphemus | reverse complement strand
GTACTGTCAATAAGAAGACACAAGATTTAACGATACTGTGTACTTTCATAAACAATACACTAGATTTAACGATACTGTGTATTGTCAATAAGAAGACACAAGATTTAACGATACTGTGTACTGTCAATAAGAAGACACAAGATTTAACGATACTGTGTACTGTCAATAAGATGACACAATATTCAACGATAATGTGTACTGTCAGTAAGAAAACACAAGATTTAGCAAT
>NW_013912761.1:0-229 GCF_000517525.1 Limulus polyphemus | reverse complement strand
TTATTGAATTGTATCTACAGTTGTGTCAGTTGAAGTAAGTTTTCTATCTGTGCAGTCTGCTATTTTATTGAATTGCATCCACAGTTGTTTCAGTTGTGGTAAGTTTTCTATCTATGTAGTCTGCTGTTTTATTGAGTTGTATCCACAGTTGTGTCAGTTGAAGTAAGTTTTCTATCTGTGCAGTCTGCTGTTTTATTTAATTGTATCCACAGTTGTGTCAGTTGAAGTA
>NW_013912760.1:0-230 GCF_000517525.1 Limulus polyphemus | reverse complement strand
TTCTTATTGACAGGACACAGTATTGTTAAATCCTGTATCTTCTTATTGACAGGACACAGTATTGTTAAATCCTGTATCTTCTTATTGACTGGACACAGTATTGTTAAATCTTGTGTCTTCTTTTTGACAGTACACAGTATTGATAAATCCTGTATCTTCTTATTGTCAGGACGCAGTATTGTTAAATCTTGTGTCTTTTTATTGACAGTACACAGTATCGTTAAATCTTT
>NW_013912759.1:0-228 GCF_000517525.1 Limulus polyphemus | reverse complement strand
TTAGAAGTCGTATCTTGTATCCAAACCTTCGGTATCATTACAACTTAGAAGTCATATCTTGTATCCAAACCTTAGCTATCATCACAACAATTGAAGTCACGTCTTGTCTCCAAACCTTAGCTATCATCATAACAATTGAAGTCACGTCCTGTCTCCAAACCTTAGCTATCATCACAACAATTGAAGAAATGTCCTGTATCTAAACTTTAGGTATCATCACAACACTTG
>NW_013912758.1:0-227 GCF_000517525.1 Limulus polyphemus | reverse complement strand
ATTGACAGTACACAGTATTGTTAAATCTTGTGTCTTTTTATTGACAGTACACAGTATCGTTAAATCTTCTTTATTCTTATATAATGTACACAGTATCGTTAAATCTTGTGTCTTCTTATTGAAAGTACACAGTATCGTTAAATCTTGTGTCTTCTTATTGACAGTACACAGTATCGTTGGAATATTGTGTCTTTATTGACAGTACACAGTATCGTTAAATCTTGTGT
>NW_013912757.1:0-226 GCF_000517525.1 Limulus polyphemus | reverse complement strand
CGACAACAACGATTAACTTTGCACTTAAAACCTTCTACGACGACAACAATGATTAACTTTCCACTTACAAATCTTCACAACGACAACAAAGATTAACTTTCCACTTACAAATCTTCACAACGACAACAAAGATTAAATTTCCACTTAAAAACCTTCACAACGACAACAACGATTAACTTTCAACTTAAAAACCTTCACGACGACAACAACGATTAACTTTCCACTT
>NW_013912756.1:0-229 GCF_000517525.1 Limulus polyphemus | reverse complement strand
GCTAAATCTTTTGTCTTCTTATTGACAGTACACAGCATTGTTAAAACTTGTGTCTTTTTATTGATAGTACACAGTATCGTTATTATGTGTCTTCTTATTGACAGTAAACAGCATTGTTAAAACTTGTTTCTTTTTATTGACAGTACACAGTATCGTTAAATCTTGTGGCTTGTTAGTGATAGTACACAGTATTGTTAAATCTTGTCTTCTTTTTGTTAGTACATAGTAT
>NW_013912755.1:0-229 GCF_000517525.1 Limulus polyphemus | reverse complement strand
ATTATTGTAAAATACGGTATATTATGTCCAACCCCAACAGACAGACATCCGTTTTCCCAAATTTCATTATTGTAAAATACGGTATATTATGTCCAACCCCAACAGACAGACAACCGTTTTCCCAATTTTCATTATTGTAAAATACGGTACATTATGTCCAACCTCAACAGACATCCGTTTTCCCAAGTTTTGTTTTTGTAAAACACGGTATATTATGTTGAACCCCAAC
>NW_013912754.1:0-229 GCF_000517525.1 Limulus polyphemus | reverse complement strand
AACGATATATATATATGGTAAATAAAAACTTCTAATTAAACATTCACAACGATATATACATGGTAAAAAAATTCTGAGTAAAAATTTACATTTATATATATATGGTAAAAAAACTTCTGAACAAAAATTCACAACGATATATATATGGTAAATAAAAACTTCTGAGTAAACATTTACAACGATATATATATAGTAATTATATCTTGTGACTAAACATTTAGAACGATAT
>NW_013912753.1:0-229 GCF_000517525.1 Limulus polyphemus | reverse complement strand
GTATCGTTAAATCTTGTGTCTTCTTATTGACAGTACACAGTATCGTTAAATCTTGTGTCTTTTATGGATAGTACACAGGTGTTGCTAAATCGTGTGTCTTCTTATTGAGAGTACACATTATTGTTAAATCTTTTGTCTTCTTATTGACAGTACTCAGTATAGTTAAATCTTTTGTCTTCTTATTAAAAGTGCACAGTATCGTTAAATCTTGTGTCTTCTTAATGACAGT
>NW_013912752.1:0-228 GCF_000517525.1 Limulus polyphemus | reverse complement strand
GTTGTATGGTAACATCACTAATGTAATGGATTTGTAATAAGGTTGTATGGTAATGTCACTAATGTAATGGATCTTGTAATAAGGTTGTATGGGTAACGTCACTAATGTAATGGATCTTGTAATAAGTTTGTATGGGTAACATCACTAATGTAATGGATCTTGTAATAAGGTTGTATGGGTAACATCACTCATGTAATGGATCTTGTACTAAGGTTGTATGGTAACATC
>NW_013912751.1:0-227 GCF_000517525.1 Limulus polyphemus | reverse complement strand
TGTCCCACCAGATGACTCTTACTTTAAAAGCGACTCATATTTGTTTGTTTTTACACTTTACACCAAAGCCACATTGGGCTACCTGCTGTGTTGAACCCCGGATTTTAACGATATAAGATCGTAAAGTTATTGTTGTTCCACCAGATGACTCTTACTTTAAAAGCGACTCATATTTGTTTGTTTTACACTTTACACCAAAGTCACATTGGACTACCTGCTGTGTTGAA
>NW_013912750.1:0-229 GCF_000517525.1 Limulus polyphemus | reverse complement strand
CAAAAGAAGACACAAGATTTAACAATACTGTGTAGTGTCAATAATAAGACACAAGACTTAACAATACTGTGTACTGTCAATAAGAAGACACAAGATTTAAAAATACTGTGTACTGTCAATAAGAAGACACAGATTTATCAATACTGTGTACTGTCAATAACAGGCTATAGAATTTAACGATACCGTGTACTATCACTGACAAGCCACACGATTTAACGATACTTTTACT
>NW_013912749.1:0-229 GCF_000517525.1 Limulus polyphemus | reverse complement strand
CAGCCCAGAAATATTTGGAATATTTTTAGAATACTTGTATGGTGGTCATCTAGAAACTAGACAGCTGTCCATGGAACAACTAGCTCACCTCATGTTGCTCAGTGAAAGATATCAAGTAAAAGTTGAGCTGTTGATGTGTTTGTCTTGTGTTTGGTTGTACAATGATATATATATTAGGTAAAAGTTGAGCTGTTGATGTGTATGTCTTGTGTTTGGTTGTACAGGGATA
>NW_013912748.1:0-229 GCF_000517525.1 Limulus polyphemus | reverse complement strand
ATGTATATACAGTATAATCCAACTGTGTTGTTTCTGTTATTTATCAAACCCAGTAATAATCCAACTGTGGTGTTTCTGTTATTTATCAAACCCAGTAATAATCCAACTGTGGTGTTTCTGTTATTTATTAAACACAGTAATAATCCAACTGTGGTGTTTCTGTTATTTATCAAACCCAGTAATAATCCAACTGTGGTGTTTCTGTTATTTATCAAACCCAGTAATAATC
>NW_013912747.1:0-228 GCF_000517525.1 Limulus polyphemus | reverse complement strand
AAAATTACTTCACTAAGAAATATGACTTTTTATATGTGAAAGAACTTGTAATATTAACTGAAATACTGCCAAATTTCCGGAAGATATACCTAATATATTGAGAGTTATAAGTATTAATTTATAAAGACTTTAAACAAGTATAAAAGGTCACGTCACTCGGTCAAATTGACCAACCCCAGTGTTGAGAGAGTTAAATAATGCACAAAAGAACATAGACTAATAGCATGC
>NW_013912746.1:0-228 GCF_000517525.1 Limulus polyphemus | reverse complement strand
GGTAACTTCGTGGAAATATTCTGAAGTCCAGTTTCTTGCAAGCGGACCACTTATGTGAACAGATGGAAAATCGAACCCCAGATTTTACAGTGGTAACTTCGTGGAAATATTCTGAAGTCCAGTTTCATGCAAGCGGACCACTTATGTGAACAGATGGAGAATCGAACCCCGGATTTTACAGTTGTAACTTCGTGGAAATATTCTGAAGTTCAGTTTCATGCAAGCGGA
>NW_013912745.1:0-228 GCF_000517525.1 Limulus polyphemus | reverse complement strand
AATACTGTGTACTGTCAATAAGAAGACTCAATATTTAACAATACTGCGTACTGTCAATAAGAAGACACACGATTTAGCAATACTGTGTACTATCTATAAAAAGACAAAAGATTTAACGATACTGTGTACTGTAAATGAGAAGACACTGGATTTAACGATACTGTGTACTGTCTTTAAGAAGACACAAGATTTAACGATACTGTGTACTGTCAGTAAGAAGACACAAGA
>NW_013912744.1:0-225 GCF_000517525.1 Limulus polyphemus | reverse complement strand
ACAAACTTTAAAAAATACTGTCATCAAACCTAGACCAAGAGTACGGTCATCAAACCTAGACCAAGAGTACGTATCAGCAAAACTAGACCAAGAGTACGTATCAGTCAAAACTAGACCAAGAGTACGTATCAGCAAACTAGACCAAGAGTACGTATCAGTCAGCAAACTAGACCAAGAGTACGTATCAGTCAGCAAAACTAGACCAAGAGTACGTATCAGCAAAAC
>NW_013912743.1:0-229 GCF_000517525.1 Limulus polyphemus | reverse complement strand
TGTCAATTATTAGTAACTGGATGTCAAAATTACTACAGTGTCAGTTATTAGTAACTGGGTGTCAAAATTACTACAGTGTCAGTTATTAGTAACTGGGTGTCAAATATACTACAGTGTCAGTTATTAGTAACTGGGTGTCAAAATTACTACAGTGTCAGTTATTAGTAACTGGAGATCAAAATTAATACAGTGTCAGTTATTAGTAACTGGAGATCAAAATTAATACAGT
>NW_013912742.1:0-228 GCF_000517525.1 Limulus polyphemus | reverse complement strand
GTCTTAAACAAAAATTACTTTAAATATTTGCATATAATAATGTTATAAGTAGTGTACTGTCTTAAACAAAAATTACTTTAAATATTTGCATATAACAATGTTATAAGTAGTGTACTGTCTTAAACAAAAATTACTTTAAATATTTGCATATAACAATGTTATAAGTAGTGTACTGTCTTAAACAAAAATTACTTTAAATATTTGCATATAACAATGCTATAAGTAGTG
>NW_013912741.1:0-229 GCF_000517525.1 Limulus polyphemus | reverse complement strand
AGAAGACGTCATAGCCTTTTAGATGTTGGAATTTTGTTTGAATAATCTTATTTCTAAAGCAATTTTTGTTTACAGTATAACTTAAGACTAAAAAGCAGTAAAATCGAATCTAGCCGAAAATTTGATAACGGATTATGAAATATCTATTGTGAATTTTGATGAAAGGATATCCATTTTGAAATTGTTAGTTCAAGGGCATCTTTGTGTTGAAATATGAAGAAAAATATTT
>NW_013912740.1:0-229 GCF_000517525.1 Limulus polyphemus | reverse complement strand
GTTACTGAGTGATGATGTGATTTAAACTTTCCAACTTAACATGCTTAACTAATTGATGGTTTCGATTTGTAAATATTTCTTGCAATTCAAAAGTAAAATCGTTTATAAACAGGAAAAAAGAAAAAATGATTAGACAATTTGACCCATTGCCGTTAAAACTTCCTATGTAAACATACAGAAAACATTTCTTAACAATTTTCAGTAAAATGGTTCACTTTTTATAGTATTA
>NW_013912739.1:0-230 GCF_000517525.1 Limulus polyphemus | reverse complement strand
ATCTTCCATAGTTGCCTTGTTTAAGGTGGCCTTATCATCTATCATTCGATTCTTGTGACTACATATTCTTTGAGTCCCCAGCTCTCTCCAGCAGGGTTCGTACGTGTCCTGGAATGTCATGGAAATCCTGGAAAAACGCGATTTTTTTTTCCAGTACTGGAAAGTCCTGGAAAAAACGAAAATGTCCTGGAAAAATAAAATTTGTCCCGGAAAAAAATGTTTAAAAAAAT
>NW_013912738.1:0-230 GCF_000517525.1 Limulus polyphemus | reverse complement strand
TTAGAGAAAAGTCTTAGGAAAGTACGAATTGGGTAGATATTAGAGAAAAGCCTTAGGAAAGTACAAATGGTGTAGATATTAGAGAAAAGTCTTAGGAAAGTACAAATGGGGTAGATATTAGAGAAAAGTCTCAGGAAAGTACGAATTGGGTAGATATTAGAGAAAAGCCTTAGGAAAGTACGAATTGGGTAGATATTAGAGAAAAGTCTTAGGAAAGTACGAATTGGGTA
>NW_013912737.1:0-229 GCF_000517525.1 Limulus polyphemus | reverse complement strand
CATCTAAACTGAAACTATGGCGTTATGTATAAACTGAAACTGTGACGTTACATCTAAACTGAAACTATGGCATTATGTGTAAACTGAAACTATGACGTTACATCTAAACTGAAACTATGACGTTACATCTAAACTGAAACTATGACGTTACATCTAAACTGAAACTACGGCGTTATGTATAAACTGAAACTATGGCATTACATATAAACTGAAACTGTGACGTTACATC
>NW_013912736.1:0-228 GCF_000517525.1 Limulus polyphemus | reverse complement strand
TTCAAGAAACCACAGGATATTATTTACTTTTCAGTCGAATCATTATGTATCGTTTTGGTTCAAGAAACCACAGGATATTATTTACTTTTCAGTCGAATCATTATGTATCGTTTCCGTTCAAGAAACCACAGGATATTATTTACTTTTCAGTCGAATCATTATGTATCGTTTCGGTTAAAGAAACCACAGGATATTATTTATTTTTCAGTCGAATCATTATGTATCGTT
>NW_013912735.1:0-229 GCF_000517525.1 Limulus polyphemus | reverse complement strand
GGGATTACACAAAGGAAATTTGAGATTTTTGAGATGAGGAAAAGTATTCTTAATTTTAACATAAATTACTTTGCACAAAGACTAATCAAAACAAATTCTCTGTATTCATTGACACATCTTTATTTTATTTTATTAAAAATACTTCACTAAGAAATAAAGTGTTTTTATATGTGAAATATTTGTAGTATTAACTGAAAGACTGCCAAATTTCGTGAAGATATACCCATTA
>NW_013912734.1:0-229 GCF_000517525.1 Limulus polyphemus | reverse complement strand
GTGTACTGTCAATAAGAATACACAAGATTCAAAGATACTGTGTACTGTCAATAAGAAGACACAAGATTTAACGATACTGTGTACTGTCAATAAGAAGACACAATATTTAACGATAATGTGTACTGTCAGTAAGAAAACACAAGATTTAACAATAATTTGTCCTGTCAATAAGAAGACAGAAGATTTAACGATACTGTGTACTGTCATTAAGAAGACACAAGATTCAACG
>NW_013912733.1:0-500 GCF_000517525.1 Limulus polyphemus | reverse complement strand
GGCACTCTCACGTTATTTCAGTTAAAGGGAATATTATGTCTGCTTCTGGCACTCTCACGTTACTTCAGTTATAAGAAACGTTATTACTGCTTCTGGCACTCTCACGTTATTTCAGTTAAAGGGAATGTTATGTCTGCTTCTGGCACTCTCACGTTACTTCAGTTATAAGAAACGTTATTACTTAACATTCCCTTTAACTGAAGTAACGCGAGAGTGCCAGAAGCAGTAATAACGTTTCTTATAACTGAAGTAACGTGAGAGTGCCAGAAGCTGTCTGCTTCTGGCACTCTCACGTTTCTTTGCAACTATTAATGAGTAAAAGTCCTAAGCTTTGGGAATGCTATAAAATTAATTGGAAACTCACCAAGAAATAATTAGTAAATCAGTCAGTAAAATTCTAGTTAATAAAATTAAAAACAAGAACTGAAAGTAATCCTATCTAGAAAATGGGTTGTAGGTTGTTTTTGTCGCAAAGCTACACAATGGGCTATCTGTGCTGG
>NW_013912732.1:0-229 GCF_000517525.1 Limulus polyphemus | reverse complement strand
TGTTTACTACTACTACATGCTGGTATATAAATGAAGTGTAGGTTTAAACTGCAGTGTTTACTACTACTACATGCTGGTATATAAATGGCGTGTAGGTTTAATAACTTGGATTGTTTACTACTACTACATGCTGGTATATAAATGAAGTGTAGGTTTAAACTGCAGTGTTTACTACTACTACATGCTGGTATATAAATGAAGTGTAGGTTTAAACTGCGGTGTTTACTAC
>NW_013912731.1:0-645 GCF_000517525.1 Limulus polyphemus | reverse complement strand
ATGTCTTCTTATTGACAGTACACAATACCGTTAAATCTTGTGTCTTCTTATTGACAGTACACAGAATCGTTAAATCTTGTGTCTTTTTATTGATAGTACACAGTATTGCTAAATCGTGTGTCTTCATATTGGACAGTACACAGTATTGTTAAATCTTGTGTCTTCTGATTGAGTTAGAAAACACAAGATTTAACGATACTGTTTACTGTCAATAAGAAGACACAAGATTTAATAATACTGTGTACTATCAATAAGGAGACACAAGATTTAACGATACTGTGTACTTTCAATAGAAGACACACGATTTAGCAATACTGTGTACTGTCAAAAAAGAAGGCACAAGATTTAACGATTCCGTGTACTGTCAATAAGAAGACACAAGATTTAACAATACTGTGTACTCTGTGTACTGTCAATAAGAAGACACAAGATTTAACGATACTGTGTAATGTCAATTAGAAGACACAAGATTTAACGATACTGTGTAATGTCAATATTGCTAAATCGTGTGTCTTCTTATTGACAGTACACAGTATCGTTAAATCTTGTGTCTTCTTATTGACAGTACACAGTATCGTTAAATCTTGTGTCTTCTTATTGAAAGTACACAGTATCTTTAAATCTTTTGTCTTCTTAGTGACAGTA
>NW_013912730.1:0-229 GCF_000517525.1 Limulus polyphemus | reverse complement strand
ACCTGGGACAACTGTGATATAGACTGAGATTAACCATCAGTAACGGTGAGTACAATAAACGATGAAAGAGATAGTTCAAGGAACCTGGAACAACTGTGATATAGACTGAGATTAACTCTCAGTAACGGTGAGTAAAATAAACTATGAAAGAGATAGTTCAAGGAACCTGGGACAACTGTGATATAGACTGAGATTAACCATCAGTAACGGTGAGTACAATAAACAATGG
>NW_013912729.1:0-228 GCF_000517525.1 Limulus polyphemus | reverse complement strand
CGACTAATTACACCTCATGAATATTAGTTTCTAACAAGTCTCCATTATATTTCCCCCCCCCCAGTGGCACAGCGGTATGTCTGCGGACTTACAACGCTAGAAACCGGGTTTCGATACCCGTGGTGTGCAGAGCACAGATAGCCCTTGTGTAGCTTTGTGCATAATTAAAAACAAAACAATTATATTTTTTATATAAAACTCATGCTTCATCATAGTGCTACGATTATT
>NW_013912728.1:0-230 GCF_000517525.1 Limulus polyphemus | reverse complement strand
GGTACGGTCTCCGCCTCAGATACGCGGAAAGCCTCGGCATTGAACGCCAACCACCGGTCGAGGTATCGCCGACGGAACCTCGGCCGCGTTCCAGGAAGCGTTCCGCAGAGGCGTAAGGTACCGCCGTCGAGATCGGGTCCGTGGAAAATTCTCCTATAGTCGGTAACGTTCTTTCGTGTGCTACCGCGTTTAACTTGTTCCCATAATATAAGAGGGAAACTAAGGTTAGG
>NW_013912727.1:0-381 GCF_000517525.1 Limulus polyphemus | reverse complement strand
TTACTTCATTAGTAAACTGTAAAACATTGAAAAATAGATTTGAGTGAATTTAATATGCATTTGATTTGATTTGTTTCTGGTTGTATTCGTGCGTTTATGTATGTACGTTGATTTGTGTTTCTGGTTGTATTCGTGCGTTTACGTATGTACGTTTGATTTGTGTCTTGGTTGTATTCGTGCGTTTATGTATGCACGTTGATTTGTGTTTCTGGTTGTATTCGTGCGTTTATGTATGTACGTTGATTTGTGTTTCTGGTTGTATTCGTGCGTTTATGTATGCACGTTGATTTGTGTCTTGGTTGTATTCGTGCGTTTATGTATGCACGTTGATTTGTGTCTTGGTTGTATTCGTGCGTTTATGTATGCACGTTGATTTGTGTT
>NW_013912726.1:0-229 GCF_000517525.1 Limulus polyphemus | reverse complement strand
GAGGGAGGTAATGTAATGTGTGGGTAGACAGTGTGTAATTGATCTGCAGTCAGAAGTATTATTGACGTTCGTTGATATAGCGTTTGTTTTAGCGCGATTGTTGAAGTTGAGTGTATCGGTAAAGTTGTATTCGGAAAGAATAAACCAGTTTTATTAAGTAAAGACTTGTGTCGTTAAAGTTTCGTCGGAACGAAGTTACAGAAAGTTAATTAACAAACGGAGACGTAAC
>NW_013912725.1:0-229 GCF_000517525.1 Limulus polyphemus | reverse complement strand
CCGTGTTTCATGAACTGCACGATGATTCTGTTGAACACAAATTAGTTAGCATAAATCAGTTAAATGACGAAAAATTAGGTGTCTATTTACTTGTGACCACTCAGTGTATGAAAGATGGCTTGATGGACTTGTTGTTATATGACTTTGAATATGAAAGATGGCTTGATGGACTTGTTGTTATATGACTTTGAATATGAAAGATGGCTTGATGGACTTGTTGTTATATGAC
>NW_013912724.1:0-229 GCF_000517525.1 Limulus polyphemus | reverse complement strand
GCAAAGGGTTTAAGCATTATTATCTAAAGTGTATGAGGTTTTTTATAATTAAAAATTTAAAGATTTATCGATATTCTTTAACGGAAATTTTACTCAGAATAGTAATGATTCCTTTAATGATTCCTACGACATCTTCTATTACCTTGTGTTAGACTATCATAGAAATTCCTATAGGGTGGGGTGCAGATAGTATGGGATTTTATGTATTTTACATTTAGAAAATATTATG
>NW_013912723.1:0-228 GCF_000517525.1 Limulus polyphemus | reverse complement strand
CACTGTAAATATAGAATTACTATGCTGTAATACTGTAAACATAGAATTACTATTAAAGTCCAAAAATAAAGAAGATAATGTTGTTGTTAACTAAAGTATCGTTGTTGAAACTAAAACATTTCATTAAAATAGCTGTAACACTGTAAACATAGAATTACTATTATAGTACCAAAAATAAAGAAGATATGTTGTTGTTAACTAAAGTATCGTTGTTGAAACTAAAACATT
>NW_013912722.1:0-228 GCF_000517525.1 Limulus polyphemus | reverse complement strand
ATAGCTCCGGCAAAGTGACAAGAGATGGAAAAGGTCATGGATGGCCTAATTTAAGACGGGATAGTCGAGAAATCAGATAGTCCCCGGTCAGCTCCCATCGTGTTAGTCCAGAAGAAGGATAGAACCCAACGTTGCTGTGTGGACTTAAGGGCTTTTAACAGTATAACCGAAAAGAACTCATATCCACTGCCAAGAATTGATGATACTCTTGATGCCTTAAGTGGAGCC
>NW_013912721.1:0-229 GCF_000517525.1 Limulus polyphemus | reverse complement strand
AACACTACTCTACATTATAACATAGGAACACTAGTCCACATTATAACATAGGAACACTACTCTACATTATAACATAGGAAAACTAGTCCACATTATAACATAGGAACACTACTCTACATTATACCATAGGAACACTAGTCCACATTATAACATAGGAACACTACTCTACATTATAACATACGAACACTACTCTACATTATAGCATAGCAACACTACTCTACATTATAGC
>NW_013912720.1:0-228 GCF_000517525.1 Limulus polyphemus | reverse complement strand
CCTAGATGTTATCTAAACAACCACTTACTTGATACAACCATACTCAGTGGTAAACATATCTAGATGTTCTCCAAACAACCACTTGATACAACCATACTCAGTGGTAAACCTACCTAGATGTTCTCTAAACAACCACTTACTTGATACAACCATACACAGCGATAAACATACCTAGATGTTCTCTGAACAACCACTTACTTGATACAACCATACTCAGTGGTAAACATA
>NW_013912719.1:0-229 GCF_000517525.1 Limulus polyphemus | reverse complement strand
GAAGGAAAACATTGAAGCCGTTAATGAAGTTACTACCACTGATGTGACTGCTACCGATAATGGGACATTTCCTGATGGAGCAGATGAACCACACGTGAAGCAAAACCAATGAGACATAGACCAGTACGGAACGAGATACGTCCTGTAAAATTAAGAAAATTTGTTGTATTTTAATTTTGTGTTTGTAAATTTTGTACATTTAATCAAGTTATTGTTAATTACCTATTGG
>NW_013912718.1:0-229 GCF_000517525.1 Limulus polyphemus | reverse complement strand
AGCGTGATTGTTGAAAATAAATGTATCGTAAAGTTGTATTTGGAAAGAATAAACCAGTTTTATTAAGTAAGGATTTGTGTCGCTAAAGTTACGGAAGGTTAATTAACGAATAGAGACGTAACATTTGTAATACACTTAATTTCCACAGTCACTTTAAACTTAACTACTTTTATAAACACATGCTATAATTCACAGCGATTCACACACTTTACTTACGGTGCCTACTGCT
>NW_013912717.1:0-228 GCF_000517525.1 Limulus polyphemus | reverse complement strand
AACAGGGAAAATTTATAACTCATGTGTAGTATGAAAGTATTGCATAGATTTGTACCATGTGTAAATTGCATTCAAATGTTTGTCTGGTCTTTACTTAAAAATTCTGATTGAAACTTTCAACTTGATTTAATATCAGTTTAGTTGTTTGGCGTTTTTTAATGGAAATTGAAGTTGTCTGTTGGACCAAATATAGAACCCTGTGTACATTTGTATAAATATTTCAGCATA
>NW_013912716.1:0-229 GCF_000517525.1 Limulus polyphemus | reverse complement strand
TGTAGTATTCTATATATGTGTTGCGTATAACGAATTTGTTATATACTTATTTTAAGCTCAACGTTTGTTTCGAATAAGTTTATATTTGAGGGCGTGTCTGGCTTACCGTGCTAGTTACATATGGCGAAACTCCCGCCAATTCTCCAAGGTTGTAGAATATTCGTGAACACAAGAATCAACAATATATCCACTTCCGTAACCGGTTAAATATAGCGCCTATAAAAAGCGG
>NW_013912715.1:0-256 GCF_000517525.1 Limulus polyphemus | reverse complement strand
TTCTTATTGACAGTACACAGTATCGTTAAATCTTGTGTATTCTTATTGTAAGTACACAGTATCGTTAAATCTTGTGTCTTCTTATTGACAATACACAGTATCGTTAAATCTTGTGTCTTCTTATTGACAGAACACAGTATCGTTAAATCTTGTGTCTTCTTATTGACAGTACACAGTATCGTAAAATCTATTGTCTTTTTATAGATAGTAAACAGTATTGCTAAATCGTGTGTCTTCTTATTGAGAGTACACAGTA
>NW_013912714.1:0-239 GCF_000517525.1 Limulus polyphemus | reverse complement strand
TACTGTCAAATAAGAAGACACTAGATCTAACAATACTGTGTACTGTCAATAAGAAGGACACAAAATATAACGATACTGTGTACTGTCAACAAGAAGACATAAGATTTAACGATACTGTGTACTGTCAATAAGAAGACACAAGATATAAGGATACTGTGTACTGTCAATAAGAAGACACAAGATTTAACGATACTGTGTACCGTCGATAAGAAGACACAAGATTATAAATACTGTGTACT
>NW_013912713.1:0-998 GCF_000517525.1 Limulus polyphemus | reverse complement strand
GCATTTATACTGACTCAGTATAAAATGGGAAGGCAGTGTGTTCAAGTGTCATAAACTCTTAGTCTCGCTGATATTTTTTGTTCTAATCCTGTTTAATATTTTTTTGGAAATGAGTAATACCGTCCTTTTCAAGAACCCTTCTGCTTCTTTTTCTTTGATTTACTCTGTGTTTCCTTATAGTGAATTTAATCATTTCATTTTAGTTTACAGTTGTACGTTTCTCTTAACATATCTTTACATGAATAATTATTTTTGTTACTCATGGCACATCAGAGTATGTGTAGTGTGATGTATGAGCACATTTAGCATGGTTTTACTAATTTTTCAGGACTGGGTCTGTAAGCTGTTGTTCCAGAGTCTTGGTCCTGCTTGAATTTGGAAACTCTCCCTTTAGCAAAGGAATTAATGATATTTTGTTCTATATGAAGTAATTTTTGCTGTTTACAGTCACAGTTGCTTACTTTTTTTATGTAAAACAGAAGAAGAAGCAACAACAATTTACAAGCTCAGTCACAACAAATTAGTTCAGTCAACTTGTGAAGTGAACGGAAAGAGCAACAATGTTTGACAAGTAAAATGTGGTGAATATTGACATTGGAAATGAAATAACAAATGAAATTTGTAAATGTGATAGTTACAAAATATGTATGCTTGTAACATACATATACATATATACAGGTGAACTAGGACATTAAAAAGATAAGCTTTTATTGTAATACGATAAACACTTGGGAAAAATGTTTGTCCAACAAATCTAGTTTTGCAATTACGTCACCTGATGTTTGTGTTGACATTGCAGACACAACCTCTCTACTGGTGGTCCATCCCCAGGAGAAAACTTGAAACTGATAAATAATAACATTACTATATTTTGGCATAAATAAAAATATGTAAGGAGTTACAAAATATTACTGTTAAAGCTGTTAATAGAATATTCATAAAAACATTATATATATATGTCCATCTTTCATAATAATGGCTTATAAAACACTTGCAAA
>NW_013912712.1:0-229 GCF_000517525.1 Limulus polyphemus | reverse complement strand
TCACAAAGTCAAGGGCAACGATACTGAATGGTTGGGATACTCAAATTATTTAGTAGCATTCCACGATAATTAATAAATCTTAACACAACATAACTAATAGGTGTTCGGTTTTAAACCAGCAATGACATAGCTTAATTAAATTTATGCAATACTTACTCAATCAATCTTAACATTCAATATTTATTGAAGAAGATCCCTAACCCCCTTTTTAAAATCTACCAGCATACAA
>NW_013912711.1:0-229 GCF_000517525.1 Limulus polyphemus | reverse complement strand
TTTAGTTTACAATTTAGTGATGTAAAAATTTATTTCTATGCGAAATACATGAATTTGCCGTTTTTACTCAAAACAAAAACAACATTAACCTAATGATGAATAATTTTCGAACTACATACGTAAAGGCCTATTAGTAATCTACACCGAATAAATTTGTCTGGGTAATATGAACTTAATTATATTACCAACAGATTTTTTTTTCTAGAGAAAACTTATCACTTTCATAAAC
>NW_013912710.1:0-247 GCF_000517525.1 Limulus polyphemus | reverse complement strand
AATTTTCATTTATACTCAGCGGATGGAAAAATCGGTACCACTCGAAAAAGTCTATATGTTTTTTGTTTCTGGCATGGCTGTAGTGTTAGCTTTAATATATACAAAACTTAAAACATCAAATTGTTTAAAACCTATGCCGAAAGCCATGAAGCTCCTCGGATTTTTCCAGTCCGCAAATGTCGCTCTTATTATGGCTACACTTCTCTTTAAGATCCTGTCTTTAACATACTTTGTTACGTCTCCGTTT
>NW_013912709.1:0-229 GCF_000517525.1 Limulus polyphemus | reverse complement strand
GATTGACATCAAATGCATACTTATATCTATGCATTGTCAGCTATTGTTTTATCACATCCAGTTGCTTCACTATGAGATACCATGTTTATCATAACTGTAACAATTTTACCTTAACAACACAAATTATGGATAAACAATAGAGATTATACATAAAATAATTTTAGATGTCAAATGGCAACGTGTTCTGTCAGTCAAGTTTCAGTTTACAACAATCAACTTATAATGTATT
>NW_013912708.1:0-229 GCF_000517525.1 Limulus polyphemus | reverse complement strand
TAGTTTCAGGGCCTCATATGACATTGTAGTAAAGAAACAAAGTTTTAGTTTTCAGGGTCCGCTATGACATTGTAGTAAAGAAACAAAGTTCTAGTTTTTACGGTCTGATATGACATTGTAGTAAAGAAACAAAGTTTTAGTTTTTAGGGCCTGATATGACATTGTAGTAAAGAAACAAGGTTCTATTTTTCAGGGTCTGATATGACATTGTAGTAAAGAAACAAAGTTC
>NW_013912707.1:0-230 GCF_000517525.1 Limulus polyphemus | reverse complement strand
AATGTCTGCGGACTTACAACGCTAGAAACCGGGTTTCGATACCCGTGGTGGGCAGAGCACAGATAGTCCATTGTGTAGCTTTGTGCTTATTTACAAACAAACAATTGTCTGAACAAATTTCAACGACCGTATTTCACAAGAATAACTCACCATTTCTTTGGATTTCGGAACTGGCTTCGAATCCGTGCGATACCATATAATATTCCCTCCGCCCCCCAGTAGCACAGCGG
>NW_013912706.1:0-230 GCF_000517525.1 Limulus polyphemus | reverse complement strand
TCTATTTAGAATACATATAACCTTTATATAGAATATAAAAATATATAGAGAATATAAAATCTATCTAGAATACATATAACCTTTACATAGAATAT
Source organism: Limulus polyphemus (assembly GCF_000517525.1). NCBI lineage: Eukaryota > Metazoa > Arthropoda > Merostomata > Xiphosura > Limulidae > Limulus > Limulus polyphemus. Next base: position 135 of record NW_013912706.1, on the reverse strand, counting down.
ATAGAGAATATAAAATCTATCTAGAATATATATAACCTTTATATAGAATATAAAAATATATAGAGAATATAAAAATCTATCTAGAATATATATAACCTTTATATAGAATATAAAAAATATATAGAGAATATAAAA
>NW_013912705.1:0-230 GCF_000517525.1 Limulus polyphemus | reverse complement strand
TGTACAAACAGAAGAACACAAAGTATGTCTGTTAAAGGTTTCAGAATAACAATGATTTTGTCATAAGTAATTTACAGAAACAAGAACAAATATAATTAAAGTAACAAATACTAAGAGGATCTAAGAATGGTAAACGTGTTCAGAGTAACATGGTATGTATAGATTTCTGTATATTAGTAAAAGCTTTCACTTATCAAGTTATTAGCTTGAAAATATAACTATCACAGAAC
>NW_013912704.1:0-230 GCF_000517525.1 Limulus polyphemus | reverse complement strand
AACGTTAACAATAAAGTATAATACCTCTGAGATGTTAATGATGTACAACGTTAACAATAAATATATAATATTTCCAAGAATTAATTATGTATAACGTTAACAATAAAGTATAATACCTCTGAGATGTTAATGATGTACAACGTTAACAATAAATATATAATATTTCCAAGAGTTAATCATGTACAACGTTAACAATAAAGATATAATACTTCCAAGAGTTAATTATGTAT
>NW_013912703.1:0-476 GCF_000517525.1 Limulus polyphemus | reverse complement strand
CTCCTAGTTACCGAATTTATAACCACCATACTCATCTTTAGCCTTACTTGGTACAACTACTCTATGAACACTTAGGTTTAACTCTAGGTACCGAATTTATAACCCCCATACTCATCTTTAGCGTGGTTTGGTACAACAACTCCACGAACAGTTAGGTGTAACTCTAGCTACCGAATTTGTAACCACCATAATCATCTGTTGCGTTATTTGGTACAACAACTCCACGAATAGAGTTACACCTAGGTAGTTACCGAATTTATAACCACTATACTCGTCTTTTGCTTTACTTGGCACAACTTCTCCATGAACACCTAGATGTAACTGTAGTTACCGAATTTATAACCATCATACTCATCTTTAGCCTTACTTGGTACAACTACTGCATGAACACCTAGATGTAACTATAGTTACAAAATTTATAACCACAATACTCATCTTTAGCCATACTTGTTACAACTACTCCTTAAACACCTAGC
>NW_013912702.1:0-230 GCF_000517525.1 Limulus polyphemus | reverse complement strand
ACATTGATAAGGTTCTTTTTTAGTTCGTTTTCCACTAGATTTTGTTGACTTTGAAAACATGTTTTTAGTTTTCGTCCACTCGATTTTGTCGACTTTCATAACTGTCTTTTTAGGCCTTCTTATACAAGATATTTTCGACTTTAATAGCTATATTTTTAGTCTTTCTTAAACTATATTTTAACGACTTTCATAATTGTATTTTAATCCTTCTTATACTTTATTTTGTAGAC
>NW_013912701.1:0-230 GCF_000517525.1 Limulus polyphemus | reverse complement strand
AGAACGCAGCTCTATATATATATCGTAGTACTATATACAGAATAGAACACAGCTCTGTATATATCGTAGTACTATATACAGAATAGAACACAGCTCTATATATATCGTAGTACTATATACAGAATAGAACACAGCTCTATATATATCGTAGTACTATATACAGAATAGAACACAGCTCTATTTATATATCGTAGTACTATATACAGAATAGAACACAGCTCTGTATATAT
>NW_013912700.1:0-230 GCF_000517525.1 Limulus polyphemus | reverse complement strand
GAACAGGTTGAACCCATAGATACTACAAACAGTGGTTCAACGTAGAATTAATTGTGGACAGGTTGAACCCATAGATACTACAAACAGTGGTTTAATGTAGAATTAATTGTGGACAGGTTGAACCCATAGATACTACAAACAGTGGTTTAATGTAGAATTAATTGTGGACAGGTTGAACCCATAGATACTACAAACAGTGGTTTAATGTAGAATTAATTGTGGACAGGTTG
>NW_013912699.1:0-230 GCF_000517525.1 Limulus polyphemus | reverse complement strand
AATTTGGTTAAGTAACACATACTTTTAATTACTGCAGCAACTACTCTTTACTGTCAACACAGAAGGTAATTTAGTTTAGTACCACGTACTTTTAATTACTGCAGTAACTTCTGTTTACAGTCAACACAGAAAGGTAATTTTGTTAAGTAACACATACTTTTAATTACTGCAGCAACTACTGTTTACTGTCAACACAGAAGGTAATTTAGTTAAGTAACTCATACTTTTAA
>NW_013912698.1:0-285 GCF_000517525.1 Limulus polyphemus | reverse complement strand
GTATTATTGAGATCAAGGGAATAAATGATATAAATTATTTGAATTGTTAAACCAATAGTAATGAGGACCAAGGGAATAAAGGATATAAATTATTTGAATTGTTAAATCGTAGTAATGAGGACCAAGGGAATAAAGGATATAAATTGTTTGTATTGTTAAACCGTAGTAATGAGGACCAAGGGAATAAAGGACATAAGATATTTGTATTGGTAAACCGTCGTAATGAGAACCAAGGGAATAAGGGATATAAATTATTTGTATTGTTAAACCGTCGTAATGAGAACC
>NW_013912697.1:0-231 GCF_000517525.1 Limulus polyphemus | reverse complement strand
ATGTGTCTTCTTATTGACAGTACACAGTATCGTTAAATACTTGTGTCTTCTTATTGACAGCACACAGTATCGTTAAATACTTGTGTCTTCTTATTGGCAGCACACAGTATCGTTAAATCTTGTGTCTTCTTATTGGCAGTACACAGTATCGTTAAATCTTGTGTCTTCTTATTCAGAGTACACAGTATTTTTAAATTTTGTGTCTTCTTATTGACAGTACACAGTATAGTT
>NW_013912696.1:0-230 GCF_000517525.1 Limulus polyphemus | reverse complement strand
ACAGTATAGTTAAATCTTGTGTCTTCTTAATGACAGTACACAGTTATCGTTAAATATTGTGTCTTTTTATTGACAGTACTACAGTGTTGTTAAATCTTGTGTCTTCTTATTGACAGTACACAGTATCGTTAAATCTTGTGTTCTCTTATTGACAGTACACAGTATCGTTAAATCTTGTGTCTTCTTATTGACAGTACACAGTACCGTTAAATCTCGTGTCTTCTTATTGA
>NW_013912695.1:0-229 GCF_000517525.1 Limulus polyphemus | reverse complement strand
AAGAGGACACAAGATTTAACGATACTGTGTACTGTCAATAAGAAGAGACAAGATTTAACAATACTGTGTCCTGTCAATAAGAAGATACAGGATTTATCAATACTGTGTCCTGTCAATAAGAGATACAGGATTTATCAATACTTTGTACTGTCAAAAAGAAGACACAAGATTTAACGATACTGTGTACTATCATAACAAGTCATAAGATTTAATGATACTGTGTACTGTC
>NW_013912694.1:0-451 GCF_000517525.1 Limulus polyphemus | reverse complement strand
ATATATATATATATATATATATATATATACCTACTGTTTTTCAGCTACTATTTTCAAGTTAATGAACACCATTTGACTTCGTTTAATTGTGTTGATGTGTTTCTACTGCTTTTGGGATATTTTAAAAAAGTAAAAGTGGATATAAAACAAATATCAAGATGTAAATGAAAAAATTTAATTGATTTTTGAAGAATTCGGTAGTTTCCAGCAGTTGTCCAAACAGGACACTCTTGTCTGGTCACGTCTCCCAGCAGTTGTCCAAACAGGACACTCTTGTCTGGGCACGTCTCCCAGCAGTTGTCCAAACAGGACACTCTTGTCTGGTCACGTCTTCCAGGAATTGTCCAAACAGGACACTCTTGTCTGGTCACGTCTTCCAGGAATTGTCCAAACAGGACACTCTTGTCTGGTCACGTCTTCCAGGAGTTGTCCAAACAGGACACTCTTGTCT
>NW_013912693.1:0-230 GCF_000517525.1 Limulus polyphemus | reverse complement strand
AACGATACTGTGTACTATCATAACAAGTCATAAGATTTAATGATACTGTGTACTATCAATAACAAGCCAAAGATTTAACGATACTATGTACCGTCAATAAAAGACACAAGATTTAAAATACTGTGTCCTGTCAATAAGAAGATACAGGATTTATCAACACTGTGTACCGTCAGTAAGAAGACACAAAATTTAACAATATTGTATCCTGTCAATAAGAAGATAAAGGATTT
>NW_013912692.1:0-229 GCF_000517525.1 Limulus polyphemus | reverse complement strand
CCAGGACACATTGTTGTTAAATCTTCTGTTTCTTACTGACAGTACACATTATCGTCGAATATTGTCTCTTCTTATTGACAGAACACAGTATCGTTAAATCTTGTGTCTTCTTTTGACAGTACTCAGTATAGTTAAATCTTGTATCTTCTTATTGACAGTGCACAGTATCGTTAAATCTTGTGTCTTTTTATTGACAGTGCACAGTATCGTTAAATCTTCTGTCTTCTTA
>NW_013912691.1:0-230 GCF_000517525.1 Limulus polyphemus | reverse complement strand
TGGTGTAGTTAATATATTGTATACAATATGTTGGCCTGGTGATGGTGTAGTTAATATATTCGTACATAAAATGTTGGCCTGGTGGTAGTGTATGTAATATATTCGTATACAATATGTTGGCCTGGTGGTGGTGTAGTTAATATATTCGTATACAATATGTTGGCCTGGTGGTGGTGCAGTTAATATATTCGTATATAAAATGTTGGCCTGGTGGTGGTGTAGTCAATATA
>NW_013912690.1:0-230 GCF_000517525.1 Limulus polyphemus | reverse complement strand
ACTTGATTACTATTTAGTTTCTACAACATGGCCTTATTTAAAACTGATTTGATTAACATTCAGCCTCCACAACATGTTACTATTATAAACTGATTTGGTTAACATTTGGCCTCCACAACATGTTACTATTGTAAACTGATTTGGTTAACATTTGGCCTCCACAACATGTTACTATTGTAAACCAATTTGGTTAACATTCAGTGTCTACATCATGGTGGTCCTGAGAACTG
>NW_013912689.1:0-252 GCF_000517525.1 Limulus polyphemus | reverse complement strand
TAACAAGTGAAACACGGGGTGTTTATAACCTTATGATGTATTTTACAATGACATGCTATTGTAATTATAACTTTTTTTTATATAACAAGTGAATAAACGAGGTCTTTTTGACATTATGATGTATTGAAGTTTAGCATACTGTTGTAATTATAACTGTATTTTATATAACAAGTGAATACACGGGGTCTTTATGACCTTATGATGTAGTGTACAATGACATGCTGTTGTAATTATAACTGTATTTTATATAAC
>NW_013912688.1:0-342 GCF_000517525.1 Limulus polyphemus | reverse complement strand
TACGTTACTCTATCCTAGATGTGCAGTTAAATAAAAAAACAAACATGAATCACACTAATACGTTACTTTGTTTTTTATTTAACTGCACATCTAGATTATTAGTGTGATTACAAACATTGTTACTCTATCTAGATGTGCAGTTAAATAAAAAACTGTTTGTAATCACACTAATACGTTACTCTATCTAGATGTGCAGTTAAATAAAAAAAATGTTTGTATTCACACTAATACGTTACTCAATCTAGATGTGCAGTTAAATAAAAAACATGTTTGTAATCACACTAATACGTTACTCTATATAGATGTGCAGTTAAATAAAAAACATGTTTGTAATCACACTAA
>NW_013912687.1:0-228 GCF_000517525.1 Limulus polyphemus | reverse complement strand
AACAATACTGTATACTATCATAAAAAGACACAAGATTTAACGATACTGTATTCTGTCAATAAGAAGACACAAGATTTAACGATACTGTGTACTGTCAATAAGAAGACACAAGATATAACGATACTGTGTACTGTGAACAAGAAGACACAAGATTTAACGATACTGTGTACTGTCAATAAGAAGACACAAGATTTAACGATACTGTGTACTGTCAATAAGAAAACACAA
>NW_013912686.1:0-230 GCF_000517525.1 Limulus polyphemus | reverse complement strand
AAACTATATTATCATTACAAGTTGTTTGCAGTGTCTGGATCACATGTAATGTTCACTAGTAAACTATATTATCACTACAAGTTTTTTGCTGTGTCTGGATCACACGTAATGTTCACTAGTAAACTATATTATCATTACAAGTTGTTTGCTGTTTCTGAACCACACGTAATGTTCACTAGTAAACTATATTATCAATTCAAGTTTTGCAGTGCCTGAAACACATGTAACGT
>NW_013912685.1:0-230 GCF_000517525.1 Limulus polyphemus | reverse complement strand
AATCAAATCAAACAATCCTCTTTAACACTGTGACGGAAAAAATACGGGAAATGTTGTCCAATCACACCGCAATAAAATCATTAGATAAAATCTGGCGCATTATTTCCATAAAAAATTAATGCATGTAAAGTTTAAACAATCAAATCAAACAATCCTCTTTAACACTGTGACGGAAAAAATACGGGAAATGTTGTCCAATCACATCGTAATAAAATCATTACATAAAATCT
>NW_013912684.1:0-518 GCF_000517525.1 Limulus polyphemus | reverse complement strand
ATTGTTCCTGTTTTGAAATTTTGAAAGGAGGGGATAGTTGGGTGTTGAGCATAAATGTACAGGAACAATGAATCAAAACTCAAAACTACTTTCAAACAGCAACTAACTATAGTACTATATTATCAATCATATTTAGTCAATCCTTATGTAACATAACACCTTCAGATGAGTTAAAATGCATTCAATCAGGTATGTCTCTATATTCTTTTCACATTACTAGTCACAAAATATAAAGACATAATTCTTAGAAAATCCAAGACTATGTGAAACAAGGAACACAAATATCATATTTACTTATTCTAAGATAATTTCATTAAGTCTTCACCAGTCTTGCTCAATAACCCCCTTTCCATCACTACTTAATTAAAGTTGAATTAGATCAAATACTAAGTCTTAGGAGAAAAGTATTTTGGGGGAAAATGTTTTCCAGTTTTCTTCTGTATATTTAGTTAACATGCAGGTTTTTGATAAATTTTTAATATCTTGAAAAATATCATTTCTCATTTTTACTTTTAATG
>NW_013912683.1:0-230 GCF_000517525.1 Limulus polyphemus | reverse complement strand
CCGATTCTTCCCAATAACCATATAACTTCTGTATTCTATAAACTACATCATTGATTATTCCCAGTAGCCACATAACTTCCATATTCTATAAACTACATCACCGATTCTTCCCACAAGCCATATAACTTCAGTATTCTATAAATTACATCTCCGATTCTTTCCAGTAGCCATATAACTTCAGTATTCTATAAACAAAATCACTGATTCTTCCCAGTATCAATATATCTTCT
>NW_013912682.1:0-230 GCF_000517525.1 Limulus polyphemus | reverse complement strand
TTTCAATTTCTTGTTACCAGAGGGTCCTAAATTGATTGATTCTTCACCAAATTTGGTATGTAGGTACACTTGAACGTTGCCTAGTAATATGCAGAGTTTTACCTTCCTACTGTTTGTTTTAAAGGAGTTATGGAATGTTTTGCGTTTTGTACCAGTACTTCGTTCCATTTGGACGGATCTTCTCGAAATTTTTTCAAGAACGTTCGTTGCATACTTGCGTATTTACATGC
>NW_013912681.1:0-230 GCF_000517525.1 Limulus polyphemus | reverse complement strand
ACAACAACTCCACTAATACCTAGGTGTAACTCTAGTTACTGAATATATAACCACCATTCTCATCTTTAGCCTTACTTGGTGTAACTACTCCATCAACACCTAGGTGTAACTATAGTTACCGAATTTATAACCACCATACTCATCTTTAGCGTTATTTGGTACATCTACTCCATAAACACCTAGGTGTAACTATAGTTACCGTATGTATAACCACCATACTCATCTTTAGC
>NW_013912680.1:0-260 GCF_000517525.1 Limulus polyphemus | reverse complement strand
CCCATTTAGATGAACCTTTTTGAATTTTTTTTATTAAGGTTCGCCGCAATTTTGCGCGTTTACTTACAAAATTCTAGATTATTAGTTTTAGTTTTACGATTTTTGTGGTCGTTTTATGTTATTCTTTTTATGGCTTCTTGAAATCGTATGTGTACTGCACTGAAGCTTTTTTGTTACCGCTTGTTTCTCGATTTCTTATTACCAGAGGGTCCTGAATTGATTGTTCTTAAAATGTACCTACATACCAAATTTGGTTATCG
>NW_013912679.1:0-265 GCF_000517525.1 Limulus polyphemus | reverse complement strand
GATGATGTGAAAGTTAGTTAAACTCTTTGAAGATTACCTAGCTTTTTGAAATGCGATAATTTGGAAACCAATTCAATGCTACATGATCTGGCTGAAGTTCGAACTTGTGTCTATACAACTGCTAATGGTAATTACTTATGTATCATGAAAGATTTAGTAGATTTTTCCAAGATATACAACATCTTCTTTCTGCAGCCATCCAATGCCACGGTATAGTAGATAATCACATATATTTTCTTTCTTTTGTTTATTATTGCTTGTTCTC
>NW_013912678.1:0-266 GCF_000517525.1 Limulus polyphemus | reverse complement strand
TTTTCTTCATTACCCATTCAAGCCGTCTCCAGCCATTATTACACATATAATAAATTCCTACACATATGGAGTTTACTGTGGTTATAGTTATTAAACGGAACACACATATAATAAATCTTGAATTCCTTCCAAACAGTTCTATACTTTACTAGTTTCATAACACCACAGGCTACTTTACTAGCTTCATAACATCACAGGCTACTTTACTAGTTTCATAACATCACAGGCTGCTTTACTAGTTTCATAACATCACAGGCTACTTTACT
>NW_013912677.1:0-230 GCF_000517525.1 Limulus polyphemus | reverse complement strand
TTACACAGTATTGTTAAATCTTGTGTCTTGTTATAGATTGTACATAGTATCGTTAAATCTTATGGCTTGTTATTGATAGTACAAAGTATCGTTAAATCTTGTGTCTTCTTATTGACAGTACACAGTATTGTTAAATATTTTGTCTTCTTATTGACATTACACAGTATTGTTAAATCTTGTGTCTTTTTATTGACAGTACACAGTATCGTTAGATCTTGTGGCTTGTTAGT
>NW_013912676.1:0-230 GCF_000517525.1 Limulus polyphemus | reverse complement strand
GGTCTTCCTTCCTCTAGTTTTTGTTGACATTGATAAGGGTCCTTTTAGTCAGTTTTCCAATAGATATTTTTGACTTTTAAAACATGTTATTAGTTTTCTTCCACTCGATTTTTTCGACTTTCATAACTGTCTTTTAGGCCTTCTTAGACTAGATATTTTCGACTTTGATAGAGGTATTTTTAGTGTTTCTTACGCTATATTTTAATGACTTTCATAACGGTATTTTTAAT
>NW_013912675.1:0-384 GCF_000517525.1 Limulus polyphemus | reverse complement strand
AATAAGAAGACCACAAGATTTAACTATACTCTTGAATATTGTGTCTTCTTATTGACAGTACACAGTATCGTTAAATCTTGTGGTTGAATATTGATTATCTTCTTACTGACAGTACACATTATCGTTGAATATTGTGTCTTCTTATTGACAGTACACCACAAGATTTAGCAATAATGTGTCCTGTCAATAAAAAGACACAAGATTTTACGATACTGTGTACTATCAATAAGAAGACATAAGATTTAACTATACTGTGTACTGTCAAGAAGAAGACACAAGATTTAACGATACTGTGTACTGTCAATAAGAATACACAAGATTTAACGATACTGTGTACTGTCAATAAGAAGACACAAGATTTAACGATACTGTGTACTGTCAAAA
>NW_013912674.1:0-230 GCF_000517525.1 Limulus polyphemus | reverse complement strand
TGTCTTCTTATCGACAGTACACACTATCGTTAAATCTTGTGGCTTGTTAGTGATAGTACACAGAATTATTAAATCTTGTGTCTTCTTATCGACAGTACACAGTATTGTTAAATCTTGTGTCTTCTTATTGACAGTACACAGTATCGTTAAATCTTGTGTCTTATTATTGACAGTACACAGTATCGTTAAATCTTGTGTCTTCTTATTGACAGTACACAGTATCGTTAAAT
>NW_013912673.1:0-230 GCF_000517525.1 Limulus polyphemus | reverse complement strand
TTTCTATGACCCACTGTTGACTTTAGTCTCATCTATTTAGACTCATCTATTTACAACATATCTTCATTGGTTTCCTCAAGTCCGAGTGGATTAAATAGATCCAATAACAATTATCGTTCTATGACCCACTGTTGACTATAGTCTGCAACCAGTTTGTTAATTAACTCATATATTTACAACATATCTACAAGTGTTTGTTTAAGACCAGCTGGATTAAATAGGACCCAATA
>NW_013912672.1:0-228 GCF_000517525.1 Limulus polyphemus | reverse complement strand
ACAGTATTGTTAAATCTTGTGTCTTCTTACTGAGAGTACACAGTATTGTTAAATCTTGTACTTCTTATTGACAGTACACAGTATCGTTAAATCTTGTGTTTTATTACTGACAGTACACATTATCTTTGAATATTGTGTCTTCTTCTTGAGAGTACACAGTATTGTTAAATCTTGTGTGTTCTTATTGATAGTACACAGTATTTCTAAATCTTGTGTCTTATTATTGAT
>NW_013912671.1:0-288 GCF_000517525.1 Limulus polyphemus | reverse complement strand
GTGTAATAGTATCCAACTGGTAAACTAATTACTAAAAGATTTGTTGGAAAATCTCCCGTTAACTAGTAACAAACATATTATATTCTGTACTTACCTATGTGTTAGTGTAATAGTATCCAAACTGGTAAACTAATTACTAAAATATTTGTTGGAAAATCTCCCGTTCACTAGTAACAAACATATTATATTCTGTACTTACCTATGTGTTAGTGTAATAGTATCCAACTGGTAAACTAATTACTAAAAGATTTGTTGGAAAATCTCCCGTTCACTAGTAACAAACATATT
>NW_013912670.1:0-436 GCF_000517525.1 Limulus polyphemus | reverse complement strand
TCTATAAGTGGAGTATTATTATGGTATAAGTGGAGTATTATTATGGAAATTCATTGTTGTCTATAAGTGGAGTATTATTATGGAAATTCATTGTTGTCTATAAGTGGAGTATTATTATGGAAATTCATTGTTGTCTATAAGTGGAGTATTATTATGGAAATCCATTGTTGTCTATAAGTGGAGTATTATTATGGAAATCCATTGTTGTCTATAAGTGGAGTATTATTATGGAAATCCATTGTTGTCTATAAGTGGAGTATTATTATGGAAATCCATTGTTGTCTATAAGTGGAGTATTATTATGGAAATTCATTGTTGTCTATAAGTGGAGTATTATTATGGAAATTCATTGTTGTCTATAAGTGGAGTATTATTATGGAAATTCATTGTTGTCTATAAGTGGAGTATTATTATGGAAATTCATTGTTGTCTATAA
>NW_013912669.1:0-230 GCF_000517525.1 Limulus polyphemus | reverse complement strand
TTAAAGGACGATTTACTGCTTTTACACAGGAGGATATATTAGTCATGGACCCAATCAGCCCCAGACAACGGAAAGCCCCTTCCAGACCCTGCAGCTAAACCCTAATGCAGACATCTCCAGTCCTGCCAGAAGTCACATTCCAGACATGTGTGTCAGCAATAGAGGTGATCTAGTACGAAGGAAGCCACAGGAATTCGATGGGAAGGCACCATGGGAAGCATATAGAGCAA
>NW_013912668.1:0-230 GCF_000517525.1 Limulus polyphemus | reverse complement strand
GTATTGTTCAGTCTACAGATGCGGCAGTGTATTGTTCAGTCTACAGATGCGGCAGTATATCATTCCTTATACAGCTGCGGCAGTATATCATTCCTTATACAGCTACGGCAGTGTATTGTTCAGTCTACAGATGCGGCAGTGTATTGTTTAGTCTACAGCTGCGGCAGTATATCATTCCTTATACAGCTGTGGCAGTATATCATTCCTTATACAGCTGCGGCAGTGTATTG
>NW_013912667.1:0-229 GCF_000517525.1 Limulus polyphemus | reverse complement strand
ATTGACAGGACACATTATTGTTAAATTTTGTGTTTCTTACTGACAGTACACATTATCGTTGAATATTGTGTGTTCTTATTGATAGTACACAATATTGTTAAATCTTGTGTCTTCTTATTGACAGTACACAGTATTGTTAAATCTTGTGTCTTCTTATTGACAGTACACAGTACTGTTAAATCTTGTGCCATCTTATTGACAGTACACAGTATTGTTAAATCTTGTGTCA